>NW_004525091.1:60720-65597 GCF_000260255.1 Octodon degus
GAAGGAGAAGGAGGAGGAGGAGGAGGAGGAGGAGGAGGAGGAGAAGGAGAAGGAGAAGGAGAAGGAGGAGGAGGAGGAGGAGGAGGAGGAGGAAGAAGAAGAAGAAGAAGAAGAAGAAGAAGAAAAAGAAAAAGGAGGAGGAGGAGGATGAGGAGGAGGAGGAGAAGAAGAAGAACAACAACAAAACAAAACAAAAACTGAAAGAAAGAAAAAACAAGAGAGAAGAAAAATGTCATAGGACTGTCCTGCTACAATATTGTATATGGTTTGATTTCTAAAATTCTGTGTAAAAATGTGTATTTCTTCACATTCTGTAGGGATTTAAAGTTTAGAATATCAATGATTGTTAAAAAATACCAGTCCCATGTTATGTCTAAGGTGTTTGATATTCAGACAGACAGTGATGTTAAGCTCTACTGCTTCTGTTAGATGGTAATAATATTATTAAGCTTCTTTTCTGGAGGATTAACAACTAAAGTTTGCAGACCAAACATTAGAGAAAAAGAAGGGCTGCCAGGATAGCCAATATTTTTGCTCTAGCCCTTCGTGGTCAGCAGGGACTCAGGACATAAGTGAATCTGTTCTGTGACATCCTATAAGTTAATGGTGTCCTTAATTTTATGTTCAATATTATGAGGCCACAGGGGAAAGTGAATGATGATGTATAGTGTGCCTACGGAGAATCTCCTAGAGAGAAAACATTCTCTCAGGGTTTCATAGAGAGGAAATTGGTCAAGCAATGGCCATGACATGTCTGACAATGACAAAATATCTACAAGCTGCTGCACATGGTATCAGGAAAAATCCTGAGGGGATTTGACTGACCTTTTGAGATACAAAAGTTACATTTTAGTTATATAGATCTTGCTTTACCTTGCTCTTAACCATCCAGCTGAAAAGTATTACCACGAGTTATGAAAAGTAATGCCATATTAATATGCTGAGCTCTAAAAGGCTCAGGTCAACAACTTCGGACATTGCCTGTTCTGCTGATACCCCACTATTATTATGGACTATTGGAGTATATGGACTTATTTTGCTGAATTTATGTACCTACAATATTTGAATAGGCATCAAGTATGAAAACATCTTTTAAAGACTTCTCCAAGGACACCGTCTCCAATGGCATTGCAACACCCATCTGACAAAACAAAGCAAAAGCGGGGATATAAATGAAGGACCATTTAATAGTGAAAAAATATGTATATACAAAATAGTGAGGACAGATACACAGCTATTTTGTTTTAGTTCCATGTGAAGAAAAATTTGTATTCATATTTTTTATACAAGATATCATGTCTTCATCTTGTACTCTGAATAACTATTATGAGGACAACAATATGCAATGTATCAATTATTGTATCTCTCTTACTAACGTGTTTTGAAACTTTCTTGTTGCTATTTCTTTCTTATTAAAATTAATAAAAAATAAAAGCATAAAAAATAAGAAAATTAGAAAAAATGTAGTTAGGCACATGTTTTGCCATTAAGGAGAAAGTGAGTAAATAAGAAAGTTCCTTACATTGGAAACTGAACTGTTAAATTTCCTAGTGTAGCTTTTTTCAACCAAAGGTGGGGAACAAAATAGAAAAGAAAATTTTAATTATTGAGGCTTTATACAAGACATTCTTTAGAATTAATGTACCTCTGTAATTCCTGTGGCCCACTCTATCATGTCCTCAGATAAAAATAATTGTTGCCCATGTGGAACAAGAGTGGAAAACTCTCCAACTTTCACTTTATGTCTAAGACCTTCAGGAAAATTCCAAACGTTGAGAATGTCATACTTTGTCTCATTACTTTTCTTGTCTAAATTCACTAGGTCTCCAGTAGGATTATTAAACTTCATTTTTTTCAGAAAGGGGTGCAGCTGAAAGAGAAACCACATC
Source organism: Octodon degus (assembly GCF_000260255.1). Classification (NCBI taxonomy): domain Eukaryota; kingdom Metazoa; phylum Chordata; class Mammalia; order Rodentia; family Octodontidae; genus Octodon; species Octodon degus. The sequence continues at coordinate 62,610 of NW_004525091.1, forward strand.
CTCTGATGAAGTGAGTACTCATACAAAGACAGAAGACATGAATGTGGGAAGTCTTCATCCACTTTAATCCACTTTATAATGGAACTTTCATAGAAGTGTCAAATGAATCAGAAGTAATGAAATCAACTGGAAGATTAAAATATCAAAATGTTCCTAAAATGTCAGTTTGAAGACAAAAGATTTGGGGGCCCTCGGTGTGAGAGTGCAGTAACCTGGAGTTCTCTGCATCCTCATTGCAGCCAGCACCCAGGCCAGGCATATGTGGAACTTCCCCCATCAGACAGGCTCGGTGTGGAACCCTACAACAGAGCTCCCTGCAGAGAGGCTAGAAGGAAGACCCACTCAGTTGACCCAGGAGCAGAACATTTTGCCAGGGTGGCACAGTGCATTCACTTCCAAAGGCTGCAACAGGAAGAAGTGGTGCACAGGAGCCAGATCCAAGCCACAGTCACCTGAACAAATTTGAACTTGGTAGATTCAGGCCTGTGCTAAGGTAATAAATCTACTGAAGCTCTACACCAAAGGTCAGAAGTCACTGCTATACAAAATGAGAAAACGAAGGAGCAAAATGCATTCTCGGTTCCTGATCCCACCCAGATCAAATGCAGGAGACAATAGCATAAAAGAAATCGGAAATCACACGCATGAAATCTCTGAAATAATAGAGTCTTTAGTAAAGATACAATGCAGAACAGTGTAATCAGATCAGAAATAATTTCTGAAGTAAAAAAAGAAATGATGAGTATAGTGAAAGAATTACTATGTCCTTCTAAAGAAGACAATGATAAAAAAGAGAAGAATAGAAAAATGATGGAATCCTTGAGTGAGCAATATTGAAAAGAAATAGAAAGCATGAAGCAGATTCAAAGAGATATGCAGGAAACTAAAACCTCAATCACAACCTGGACAAGCAGTTGAATGAAAGTGAAAAGAGACTTTCAGACCTTGAAGACACTGTTACAACTAGTGAAAAGGTAAGAAAAGCTCTCTTAAAAATAACTAGGACCTTGTCAGATACAATGGGTACCCTTTTATTTATATAGGTCTTGCTTTAACTTGGTCTTAATCATCCAGCAGAAAAGTATAATGATGAGGTATAAAAAGTAATGCCATAATAATAGGCTGGTGTGAAGGGCTCAAGTGAACAACAGCGGACATTGCCAGTTTTGCTGAAAACCCACTACTGCTATGCACCATTGAACTACATTGTGTTATTTTGCTGAATTCAAGTACCTACAATCTTTAGACTGGCTTCCACTGTGAAAAGGTCCTTTAACGTCTTCTCCAAATAGTGATTCTCTAACTGCAGTGGAACAACCATATCTGAAGAAACAAAATGAAAAAGGGTGATATGTGGGGAGCCATGAAGCTAGGAAATCGACACAATATGTGTAGGTGGAACTTGGCCCAGTGCCTAAAGCAAACAAGCTACCTTACTCCTGAGATGAATGTCCTGTCTGACTAAATTTAGTATCAGCTTTAGGCAACCTAGTGTGATGCATCACTAACCTCCAAAAGTGTAAATAAAAGACTTTTCTGTTGTTGAAAAACATATGTATGCATAAGAGAGTTGGGATAGATATGAAGCTACTTTCTCTTAGTTTTTTGAGAACAAAAGTTTGTGCTAACATTGTTTAAACAAGCTATTATGTTTGCATCTTGTCCTCTCAATAACTACTACAAAGATAACAATATGCAATGTGTTAGTGATTGTAACATTCCTCTTAACCTGATTTGAAACTGTTTTATTGCTACTTTGTCTTTCTTTTCTCATTCAAATGAATAAAAACACAAAAATAAGTAGGGTGCACAAAAAATAATTCAACATCTTCAAGATGATGAATAGATGAACACTATAAGACTAAAAGGCATCTGTGAGAAAGAATGAGTCTACACAAATGATATAAAAAGAAAATGGGCAGACGTAATCGCAGGAAACTTCCCAAATATGGGGAAACAATCTGACATTCAAGTAACTGAGGCATATAGAACTCTAAATAACATCAACCCAATTAAAACCACACCCAGACATATAATAATCAAGATCCCAGAAATTCAGCAAAGAACAGTATACTAAAAGTTGCCAGAGAAAAGAAACAGGTCATATTTAAAGGAAAACCTTTCAGATTAATGGCAGACTTCTCTTCAGAACCCATGAAGTCAAGAATAGCATGGAGGAAAGTACTTCAAATCTTGCAAGAAAATGAATTTCAACCCAGACTGATATACCCTACAAAACTCTCTTTTAAGTATAATGGAGAAGTGAAATACTTCCATGACAAAGAACATAAAGAATTTCATGACAACAAAGCCAATCCTTCTCAGACAACTAAAATATATTCTAGAGAGGGATCACAACTCCATGAATGAGAATGGAAAGAACCCACCAAAAAGGGCAAAGAATTAAACACAGGAGAAAAATTGGTATATACAGCAGTCTTTCAATTATTCTTTTGTATACAGCAGCAAAATATTTCTTTTCGTTTTTTTTTCTTTTCTTTCTTTCTTTTTTTTTTTTTTTTTTGGGGAACCGGGGATTGAACTCAGACCCTTGTGCTTGCTAGGGAAGCACGTATTCCACTGAGCCATCTCCCCGGCCCCACAGCAAAATATTTCTGTCAGCTAACTCTACAAATGGATTTCTCCTGCACTCAATGGCATTGATTGTCTCTTGGTCTACAGGGTGGACAACAAGGAAATAGCAGTAGCTTAGTTCCACAAGTGACACCTGTCCACCAGTAAGTGTCATGGACACTGTCCATGTCCACCACATACTAAAATTTTGTATGATATCCTATCATGAAAGTGTTAGAAGTGATTGTCATATATTTTCCACTCCAGTATTTTTGTTATGTTTTATTCTTAGTAATTCTTTACTATCATGAAAACCTTTACTTAGTTGATATTTTGCATATATTAACTTGATCAAATACTATGTGAGTACTCTGAATTGATCACGGATTCATACATATGATACACTACATTCTG
>NW_004525091.1:65781-69435 GCF_000260255.1 Octodon degus
ATCGACTTTATATTAGTTCTTCCTTTTACACACACACACACACACACACACACACATACACACACACACACGAATAAATATGTTTGTAACTTGACATAAAATTGATACTGTTTTATGGAAACCTTTTTTTTTTTTTTTTTTTTTTTTTTTTGCAGAAGATTGAACCTTGTGCTTTAAAGGCAAGCACTTACTCTACTGAGCTGTCTCTCTGGCTCTTGTTTTATGGAAAACTTGAATGACTTTTAAATGGGTTGGTCTAATATTATTATATTTTACATAGTCCTGCGTGACTACCGTATTGAGAGCTCTTTGATCTTTATACAGGACCATTCAGCAACTTCCCTTGCCTTCTGGGTTGTGGTTCTTGTTATTTTCTATATGTTACATCTGGAGGTATTAGAATATTTCGAGTTTGTATAACTGGAAAATATTTTAATTTTAGTTTTCAAAGATGTATTTTCTAAGTTTAAAATTCAATGAGGAGAGATCTTTTTCTTCAGTCCTTTGAATAAATAAGTCTAGTTTCTTAACTACTTTCTCTTGTTTTTCTAATGTGCAATAATATGCTATTTAAATTTGTTCTTCCATAGCTAATATTTTTTCTATGTATATGCTTTAATAACTTTTTATTTACAATTAGTTTTGGAGAATTTCATTTTTGTGTATCTTGGTATGATTTTATTCATATTTCTTGTGCAAAAGTGCCATCTTCCTTGGAAATGTGCTAAAATTTTAACTAAATTCAAAATTTTAAATCTTTAAATATTTATTGCTTACCCTCTTCTACTTTGAGAATTGCAATTATTTGTATATAAGTTTGTTGATTTTGCCACAGAGAGAACTATTACATGACTGATCTGTAAACTCTTCTTCATGTTTGTTTTAGAAATTTTTTATTGTTATATTAACTTGTTTGTAAATATTTTTCTTACAATGTGAAATCTGTTATTAATCTCATGTTATGTATTTATTTCAGATATATTTTTCTAAAATTCACTTTGGCTACATGCCATCTTTCACATTTCAATATTTGTGTACAATTTTTAATTTGCTATATAATTGCTACTGATATTCAATGAAGTTAATAATGAGTAAAAAAAGTGAGAAAAGATTATAAGCAAGGTTATCGATTTTTTTTTTTGCAGAATTGGGTTTGAACTCTGGCCCTGGCACTTGCCAGAAAAGCGATTATTCCACGGAGCCATCTCCCCGCCCCAAGCAAGGCTTTCTAAATAGACAGTATACGTATATGTTAAGCATTTTCCAAGCCCACTTTTTAGTTCTTTTTCCCACAGAATCTAACTGAAAATGAGATTATCAATACTGAAAATGAAATTAACAATACTAGAAATGATTGCATAAATAAATACAATAATTCATAAAATATCCATTATACTGTGTAACACCATTCATGTATACATATTTCCAGAATACGTGTATGTGAAAACTTATTTTTTCTTGAAACTGTGAATTCTGAACAACAAGGGCCAGCCACATAGTTCAGTGGATTAAAGCGTCTGGTTGGCAGACACAGGAACTGGGGTTGGATCCCTGGCTTGCTGTGCTGTCCCCTCCCCTGGGGCACACTCAGCGGGCATTTGAGACTGGGTTTGGTGATGCGGACCTGTAATCCCAGCGCTTAGGGGACTGAAAATGGGAGAATCACTACAGTCTTATCCATGAAATGAGACCACGTAAGCCCTGTACTAAATGTATAAAAGCAAAAAAATAAAAATCCAAACTCTCTGACTCCCCTAAAAAGATCAAAAACCAATTGTGAAGAATATTGATACCTTCCGGCATAAAATTAAAGATTTAGCTAATTTTAACCTCAAAATTTATATTACTAATGAAAGTCATACATAAACCGTTCATTTTTGAGAAATATTTTTTAATGCTTTGCTTTGAGCATCTATCATCTTCAAAATAGCTCTTGCTAAGAGGTCATGCCACCTACGGGAATAGACTGTAGCTGCCAGGCAGAAAACACCACTGTGTCTCCGTTTCTGATTGGTTTTATTCCAACTTGCTGAAGGAGCATCTCATGGAGGGCGTGGGCCACAGCATACACAGCGTTGTATACATTGTAGCTCGCATCGCTCATGGCCATGTCAAAATGATTCACAGGCAGCCATGCCAGAGAAGCATTAGGTAGGCAGTTCTTCAATGCACAATCAGAATCAGACACTGAGCAATGAAAATTCTGGAACCAGTACAGAGTGAGGAACATGTCTTCTGGATATTTGGAGGGTTTCACTGAGTGGATGAAGGTTTTAAAGCCTGGAATCTCCTCTCGGTGGTGTGAAAAAATGAGAGTCCCATGAAATGAGTCAAGTATGAAATTTCTTCCAGATGAGTCAGCATGCCACTGTGAGTTTGTGACCCAGACTCTCCATGTCACTACATACTGACCTATCTGATAGTTTACATCATTCAGACTCTCTGTGTCATAGTAAAGGACAACAACATTTGCTAGTGGTGTTTCCCTGCTCAGGAAATCTAGTTTCTGCACAGCCAGTTGAGATGCAAATGAATTTGAGATTATTGTCACAAATGCCACACAGACTCCATTCCTGTCCATCTCTGCTCTCACATCTGAGAGAAACTGAAGACCTTTCTGACCTTCTGCGATGACCAGTTCTACCCAGGTCCAGCTGAAATGATGCATCAAGGCGACCATGGCAGTGGCCAGAGACGTGTCCTTGGGGGCCATTTGGTACAGAGAAGGAAACTGGCCTTTGTCATTGAATGTGGGATCAAATGAGCTAAAGCTGAACTAAAAGAAAACCATTTGAAATGATGTAAAGAGGGTCAACATGGAGCAGAAACTTAGATCTGAAATGTATAAAGCAACAGCTGGAAATAGCAAAAGGAAATACTGTTTAGTCCCACCTACATATCTCTACACATCTCATTTCACAAGTGCCATATGTTTGACTATGCCTGGAGAATAGGTCCTTTCAAGGAAATTTCTTTTCTCTGTCTTTTCCCTCTGCTGCAGAGAGGAAAGAATTATTAATCCGCTAATCTGTGTGTATCACATGCTGAGATTTAAAAACTTTAAAATTTCAGTGATGCATAATCCCATTCTCTTTCACTATTGGGAGCAGAGAAGGCCTTCACTCTCCCCATCACTCACACTCACTCACCTGTGGAAACTTGTAGAGCTCCAGCAGTGTTGCACTTTTTCCAGCATTTGACCGGTTGTTCCTGTTAGGACTGCTACAGACTTGCTCTCTTTCCTACAGGTATAGTTAGGGACCTCACTGTGTCCTGTGTGCAGTCTGAAGAAACTCTCCAGCAGCCTCCAGTGACCATAATGTATTGGGTGAAACTCATATCCCAGAGTTATGTTGGGTAGAAGGTGGGGATTCCTGTTGATCTCTTCACTGGCAAAAACGAGGGCTAGAAGATTCTGGTAGTTGTCGGGCACAAGCCTGCAGAGAGACCATAGTTTTCCTCAGAGAAAAGAATAAATGATTACATTCCAATCTATTATAATATGATCTATGTAATTTTTTTTCTTTTCAAAGTTTTATTGATAAACATATAGCAATGAGACAGTTTCAAATCAAATCTAAAGTACAGTTTCAACAAATAATACACTGCATATATTCTTCTTAGTGGTTAATTGCTGTACAAGATGCAGACTTG
>NW_004525091.1:73650-94398 GCF_000260255.1 Octodon degus
CTTTTCCTGTCTCTTGCTTTCATTCACCACCCCCTTCTTCTTGAACATCCACCTACCCGAGAGACATCTTAGCAGTAACTGGCATGTCATGACAAGGCACCCATATTTAGAATACCACAATGACAGGCACTCCCACCATGAAACCACTATTACAAATTACCATCTGCAGTGCAGTAGCTTAGTTGACAGGTATCAGTATATATAGTTAGTCAGGGTGAGAATCTTTAAAATTAACTGCTCGATTAAAAAATCTTCTGAAGATTCTCAGGATCATTGACTTGCTCATCTTTAACATATATCTGTATGGCTTGACTTTGTCATGTTTCCTAGCCCTTCTCCTTTCCCTCTCTTGATTAGTTAGTCTGGGTTTGGTTTGCTCTTCCTTTTCTAGTTGTTGAAGGTGCAGCATTAAGGTAGTTATTTGTTCCCGTTCTGTTTTCCTAATGTGTGAATCATAGCTATGTATTTCTCTGTGAGTACTGCTTTCATTGTATCCCGTAAATTCCGATAAGTTGTGCTTTAATTTTCATTGAATTTGTAGATATTGTTGAATTTCTTGTTTAATTTCATCTGTGTCGCATTGAGTGGGGTGTCATTTAATCTGCATGTATTTAAGTTTTTTTCTTGTTTCTTTTGTCATTTATTTCCAGTTTCATCGCACTGTGGTCAGATAATGTGCAAGGGATAATTTCTGTTTTCTTGCATATACTTAAACATGGCCTATGGACCAGTATGTGGTCTATTTTAGATAATGACCAATGTGCGCCTCAGAAAAAAATGTATTCAGCTGTGTTTGGTTGGAACACTTTCTATATGTTCACCAAGTCCATTTTTTTCAAACTGTGGTTCAGATTTTTGTTTCCTAAGTTTTTATCTGGTTGACCTATCTTTTGCAGATAAGGGCGTATTAATGTCTCCTGTTAAAATTGTGGTATTCGATATTAAATTTTTCATGTCCATTAAGGTTTGCTTTATATAGTTGGGTACTCCTCTGTTTGGTGCATACATATTTATGAGTGTTACCTCTTCCTCTTGAATTTTTCCCCTAACCAGTATATAGTGGTCTTTATTTTGATTGATAATTTTTGGTTTGATGTTGAGACTCTCTGAGAATAGGATTGCTACCCCTGCTGTTTGCTGAGGTGCTGGGGCATGTAGTATTTTGTTTCATCCTTTGACTTTCAGCCTATGAATATCTTTATGAGTTAAATGTATTTCTTGTATATAGCATATTGTTGGATTTTTTTTCCGAATCCACTGTGCCAGTCTATTTCTCTTAATTGGTGAATTGAGTCTGTTTACATTGATGGTTAGAATTGAGATGTATTGACTTACGTTTGCCATGTTATTTATCTGTTGTCGTTACTCTTTTTTCACCTGTGTTTAATTGTTTGTCCTATTTAGTAGGTTTGTTCTCAGCGCATTTGTGAAGTTCTGATCATTTTGGTCCCTCTCTAGGACATCTTTCAGTAGCCTGTGTAGGCTTGACTTTGTCATCACGAAATTTTTACCTGTTCTTTGTCGTGAAAGTATTTCACTTCTCCCTCAAATTTGAAGGAGAGGTTTTCAGGGTATAGTAGTCTGGGCTGGAATTTGTTTTCATAGAGGACCTGAAGAACTCTGCTCCATGCTCTTCTTGCCTGCATGGTTTGTGAAGAGAAGTCGGCCATAATTCTGATGGGTTTTCCTTTGAATGTGATCTGCTTCTTTTCTCTAGCGGCTTTCAGTAAATTATTCTTGTGCTGAATTTCTGGGATCTTGACTATTATATGCCTCAATGTGTTTTTCATTGGGTTGAGGTTCCTTGGCGTTCTGTATGCTTCAGTTACCTGAATGTCAGATTGTTTCCTCATATTTGGGAAGTTTTCTGCTATTACTTCTGCCCATATTTTTTTAATGTCATTTGTGTTGACTCCTTCTTTCTCATTGATGCCTATTAGTCTCACATTGTTCATCTTTGCATCATCTTGCAGGTGATGGATTATTCTTTCCTGCATCCTCATTGTTTTTAAGAGATCCTTTCTTACCTTTTCGCTAGGTACACCAGCATCTTCAAGATGTGAATCTCTGTCTTCACATTCACTTAAACTGTTTTGCAAGCTTGTGATTGAGGTTTTCATTTCCTTTATATCTCTTTGACTCTGCTTCATGCGATGTATTTCTTTCTTGTACTGCTCATTCAAGGAATTCTTTATTTTTCTACTCTCCTCTATTTTTTTTATCTATGTCTTCTTTAGAAGCCTTTATAAATTCTTTTATTGCAATGTTTTTCTCAGATGGGTTTTCCTCCCTATGTTTCTGTAGTTGCTTCTTTACTTCATCTGCTATGAGTTTTGAGAGTCCTTTTTTATTTCACAAGTGAATTGCACTCTTATTACCTCTATATCTTTTTGCTGTTGCTTATTTACTATCGATGCTATTAATTCATGCATTTGAGCCGAGCTAGTGTCCTCCTCACTTGTTCCCTGTGGGTACTGGGTTTCCTCCACATGTTTCTGCATTTGATTCTTCACTTTACATGCTATTAATTCAGGGATTTCTTTTTTTTATTTCCAATCTGAGTTCCTCTATACCTTTATGCAGCTGTTTCTTTATTTCAGAAGCTGTTGATTCATTGCTTTCAGCTGTGTGATTTCCAATATTTTCTGTGTTAATGTCCTCTGCACTTGTTACGGGTGGGCTTGGGTTTTGAGGTTGCATTTTCTTCCTTCTCGTCATTTTGTGTAGCACTGTCTTCTGCCGTTTCTTGTAGATCTTTGCTGTAGTTCTAACTTTGCAACTACTGAAGTTCAGGTGGAGCTCTACAGAGTTTGGAGTTATCCAGCTGAGTCTGGCTTAGTCTGGCTGCTGTGCTCAGCTCCTTCCCGCTGCGGATCTGAGCTAGGAGTAGCTCTGGGTGTTCCTGGAAGTCAGCAGAAATTCCTACTCCGCTTGCGGTGTGGGTGAGGTACTGTGGAGTGGTGGCGGTGGCCCAAGGGTGTGGGAAAGGTTCCGGCCCAAGCTGTGCCTGGGCTGGGAATGGCCCCGCCGGCTCAGGGTAGCAGGAATCTCTTCACACACTCACCGGACCTGGGTTTGGACTGGGTCTGCGTTTCCCGGAAGTCGGCAGAAATTCCTACTAGGCAGGCTGGGTGGGGGAGGTACTGCGGAGTGGTGGGGGGCGGTTCGAGGGTGTGGGAGATGCTGTGGCCCATGCTGCGCCTGGGCTGGGACTGGTCCCTCCAGCGCAGGGTAGCAGGAAGCTCTCCACACACTCACTGGACCTGGGCTAGGACTGGGTCTGGGGGTTCCCCGAAGTCGGCAGAAATTCCTACTTGGCTGGTGGGGTGGGGGAGGTACTGCGGAGTGGTGGGGGGCGGCCCGAGGGGGTGGGTGATGGTCCGGCCCACGCTGCGCCTGGGCTGGGACTGCTCCCGCGGGCTCAGTGTAGCAGGAAGCTCTCCACACACCCCTACCTATGTTTCTGTAGTTGATTCTTTACTTCAGATGCTATGAGTTCTGATAATTCTTTTTTTATTTTAGAAAAGAATTGCTCTCTGAGTTCCTCTATAAATTTCTGCTGTTGCTTATTTAGTGTGGAGGGTATTAATTCGTACCTTTGAGCTGAGCTAGAAGAAAAATATTCCGCTCTTAGTTCCTCTATGACTTTCTGCTGTTGCTTATTTACTATAGATGCTATTTATTCATACATTTGAGCTGAGCTAGTGTCCTCTGCAGTTGTTCTGGTTGGGCATTGGGTTTCCTACATATGTTTCTACATTTGATTCTTTACTGCAGTTGTTACTAATTCAGGGATTTCATTTTTTATTTCCAGTCTGAGGTCCTCTATACTTTTCTGCAGCTGTTTATTTCAGAAGTTGTTGATTGATTGCTTTCAGCTGTGTGATTTCCAATTTGTTCTGTGTTAATGTCCTCTGCACTTGTTACAGGTCTTCTTGGGTTCTGAGGTTGCATTTTGTTTCTTCTCATCATTTTGTGTAGCACTGTCTTCTGACCTTTGTTGTAGATCTTCATTGTAGTTATAACCTTAGCACGTACAGAATTTCAGGTGCAGATCTACAAAGTTTGGATTTATCCAGCTGTGCCTGGTTTGGGTCTGGCTGCTGTACTCAGCTCCTTCCCACTACTGCCCTTGAGGTTGAACCTGTTTTGCCCCTCTGGCAAGATTTTCTGCTCCTTGACTAGCTGGGTCGTCCTGTCCCCTACACTTTCTGCAGTGATTTCAGCTGATGGTTTTCACCCCTGGCTTGTATGCCAGGCCTGAACTGAGTCTGGAAGGACAAGTTGGAGTAGGGGGGAGAGGCAGCTCTCCTATACACTCACCAGTCCTGGACTAGGGCTGGATCCGGAGGTTTCTAGAACTCTAAAGAAATTCCTTCTCTGTGTCCGGCGTGTTGGGGGGTACTACGGAGTGATGAGGGTGTTCCAAGAGGGTGAGAAAGCGTGTCACCCATCCTGTACATGGGCTGGGACCAGTAGGTCTTGCCAGCACAGGGTAGCTGGAAGCTATCCTGCACACTCACCCGACCTGGGGTGGGCTGGGTCTGGGGGTTTCTGGAATGCGGCAGAAATTCCTACTCGGCAGGCAGGGTAGGGGAAGTGTTGCATAGTGGTGGGTTTCATTCCAAGGGGTTGCAAGAGGTTCTAACCCAAGCTGTGCCTGAGCTGAGATCAGTAGGTCCCGCTGGTGCCGGGTAGCTGGAAGCTCTCCCACATACTCACTGGGCCTGGGCTAGGACTGTGTCTTGGGTTTGCTGGAAGGTGGCAGAAATTCTACTTGGCGGATGGGGTAGGGTGGTGCTGTGTATTGGTGGGGGACATACCAAGGGGGTGGAATATGGTCTCACCCATGCTGCGCCTGGGCTGGAACCAGTATTTCTCGCTGGCACAGGGTAGCCGGAAGCTCTCCCACACACTCACCTGTTCTGGGCTAGGACTGGGTCTCATATCCTTGGATTTTTTCCTGGTCCACTTTGCAGTGTATTTCTTTTAATTGACGAATTGAGTCTATTTACTTTGATGGTTATGATTTAGATGTATTGACTTATGTTTGACATGATATTAACCTACTGTTGTTACTTCTTTTCTCCTGTGCTTAATTGTTTTCCCTATTTAGTGGTTCCTTCTGTTCTCATTCATGGAGCTTTGATCATTTTGGTCCCAGTCTAGGACATCTTTTAGCAGTCTGTGTAGGGTTGCCTTTTTCATCATGAAATTCTTTAGTTATTCTTTGTCATGGAAGTATTTCACTGCTCCATCATACTTGAAAGAGAGTTTTACAGGGTATAGTAGTCTGGGCTGGAATTTGTTTTCATAGATGACTTGAAGTACTCTGCTCCATGCTCTTCTCGACTTCATGTTTTGTGAAATGAAGTGTGCCATTATTCTGATGGATTTTCCATTAACTATGATTTCTTCCTTTCCCTTGCATCTTTCAGTGTATTAGTCGTGTTCTGGATTAATGGAACGTTCACTATTATATGTCTCGATGTGTTTTTATTTGGGTTGATGTTTTTTAGATTTCGTTATGCTTCAGTTACTGATTGTCAGATTGTTTCCTCATCTTTTGGAAGGTTTCTGCTATTTCTTCTGCACATATTCTTTTTATATCGTTTGTATTGACTCTTTTCTCATTGATGCTTTTTAATCAGACATTGTTTGACTTTGTATTGTCTTGCAGGTGATGGTTTATTTTTTTCTGCATTCTAGCTGTTTTTAAGAGATTTCTTTTTTATTTTTACCTTTTTACTGCCTGGGATGGTGTCTTCTAGATCTGAATCTCTATCTTTACTTTAACTCAAATGGTTTTGCCAGCTTGCGATTGAGTGTTCAAGTTGCTCTATGACTCTTAAACCTTGCTTCATGCAATCAATTTAATTCTTATATTTCTCACTCAAAGATTCAATCATTTTTCTAATCTCTCTTTTTTATGTCTTAGTTAGTAACAGTTATGGGTTCTTTCTTTATAGATATACTTTAATTTTACATCAGATATCATTTCATTGTATTAATTTTATTGAGAAACAAATATCAATGAAACAGTTTGAAAACCAATTAATAGGACTGTTTCATAATTAATACATTGGATATTGTTGTCTTCTTAGTAGTTATTCATCTTAAAAGGTGGAGGCATGATATTCTGTCCAGACACTATTGGTGCAAATCATTTTTTCCCCTTTGAATTAAGAGAAGGTAGTAGCCTAATCATTTTGTGTAGGTATATATGAAATTGTCCTTCATTTGTATCCACTTTTTTGTTAATTTTGTCAGAGATGGGTATACCTTTGCCAGTTAAATACAGAAGGTTCGTGATTTCACAAAATAGCCCAATATAGTCCAGTAGTCCATAAAAGTAGTGGGTTATTCTTAGGACCTGCAATATCAGAAGTTGTTTACTTGAGGTCTTTACAGATGAGGCCATATTAATATGGCTTTGTTTTCTTATCTCATTTTTATGATTTTCTATGGGATGGTTAAGACCAAGATAAACCAAGAACTATATAACAAGAAATGTTACTTTTTTATCTGATAACACCAGTCAAATTCCATCAGGATTTACCCTGAAACCCTATAGAGCAGTTTTTAGATCCTTTGTCAGTGTCAGTCATGTGGATGAGTCATGGCCATGCTTGACTAATTTACTCTCAGATATTCTTTCTGATCTGGTTTCCTCTATATGTTTCTGCATTTGATTATTTACTTCTGATGCTATTAATTCAGAGACTTCTTTTTTTTCATTTCAGAGATTATTTCTGATCTAAGTCCCTCTATACTTTTCTGCAATTGTTTATTTACTTCAGATGCTAATATTTCAGACATTTAAGCCTTATGATACCCAATTTATTCTGTGATAGTGTTCTTTGCACTTGTCCTGTGTGGGCTTGGTGCCCTAGATTGCATTTTTTCTCCTTCTCTTTATCATTTTGTATAGCACTGTCCTCTGACCTTTGGTGTAGAGCATTTGTGCAGTTATTGATTTAGCATCTACTGTAAATGGAGTGCATATCTCAAAGTCTGAATTCATCTAGTTGTGCCTGGCTTGGGTCAGGCTGCTGTGCTCAGTTTCTTCCTGCTGTAGCCTCGGAAGTGAACCTGTTGTGCCTTCTGGCAAGATGTACTCCTCCTGGATTAGTTGGGTTTTTCTGGCCCCTAGCCTCTCTGCAGGGACTTTAAATGAAAGGAAGACTTACTTACAAGAGGTCCTGGGCTGGGTCCAGGGGGATACAGCAGGCAACTGGAGAGTGGAAGCTCTCCCACACATTCACCGGTACTTAGCATGTGCTAGGTTTGGAGGAGTCCAGAGAGCATGGGGGAAGGTCTTACTCATGTAGGTCCTGGTCCTGGGTTGGTTCTGTAAGGGTTCAGAGGGTTCCTGAGAGCAGGGATGAAGGTTTCACTAACATGCCGGGCTTGGGTTGTTTCTGGAGGGATCCTCTGGGCACAGAGGAGCACAGAAACTGTCCCACACAATCGCTGTTCCTGGGCTTTTGCTGGGTCTAGAGGAGTCCCGAGAGCATGGTGGTGGTTCTCACTTGCAAGCTGGGCTTGGTCCTCAGTTGGTTTTGGAGCTAGGCTTATGTTCTTCAAGAGGGATGGGAGAAGGCTCCATCATTTGGTTCATATTTCATTTTGCATATGTTTGGAAGATTACCACGGATTAAATCTCTTGCATTAGGAATTCCCTTTCTCTTTTGCAGGCTTCTGTCCAGTAACTACCAGCATTTTCTAGCCTTCGTTTTTGCCATAGAAGAGATCAACAAGAGTCCTCATCTTTTACCCAACATATCTCTGGGATATGAGTTCCACAATTTGCTTTTCAGTCGTAGGAGGACACTGGAAAGCTCGCTTATTTTGCTCTCAGGACAGGATGAGATCCCCAATTACTCCTGTAGGAGAGAGAACAAATCCATAGCAATGCTAACAGGAATCTCATGGGCAACTGCTACTCAAATTGGAAGCCTACTAGAATTGTACAAATTTCCACAGGTGAGAGTGGCTGGAGAAAGCTGAAACCATGTTTATATTGGTGTCATTGTCATGTGCTCCAAGGAGGTAAAATAATTTCACTTGTTTTATGCCTCTTTTAGGTTGCATAATTTCAAAGAATAGCCACATAGAGAGTTGGTGTATTCATAATTTTCTTCTTTAAAGTAAAAAAAGGAGAGGGTTGGCCAGGTAGCTATGTGGACTAAAGTGCTCTCTTGGGCAGTGGCTCGGGTTCATTCCACAGTGTGCAGTGCCAGCCCCGCCCCTGGGATGCACTGAGATGATGATAGGCCAATCTATGTGGTGAGATCCTGTACACCCTGTAGACCTTGTATTCAATTCATAAAGAGTAAAGTAATAAAAAGGAGATAAAAAATACAGCGAAGTTTCCTGAAAGTCTGTGTCTGATGAGTTACTTTCTAAGAAAGGCCTTAAGGCACAAAATGATGAAATAACAATGAAAATAGTTATTTTATATTGTTTCTCACTGGTACTTAGTATACTTTGGTTGTGTTTGTAAGATTTTATCCATGCCTTTCTACACACTCCTTCCAGTTTTTTTCATCTTAGGTCTCCTTTGGCTCATTTGACCATATGATGAGTGAACATGTGAACTTTCATTCTCTCTATCAAGTGGCACCAAAGGATGCATCTCTGGTCCTTGGCATGGTCTCTTTGATGCTTCACTTCAGCTGGAGCTGGGTAGGGCTGATCATCATAGAAGGGCATAAAGGTCTTCAATTTCTCTCAGATTTAAGAGCAGAGATGGACAAGAAGAGCATCTGTGCAGCATTTGTGAAATTTATTCCAACTCCTCTTGTGTCATATACTTCAAATCTACAGCCTCTTGACATCCTGACAAGAGAAACATCACTAGTGAATGTGGTCATTATTTACTATGACACTGCTGGTCTAAATGAGGTAAACTATAACATAGGGCAACAGTTCGTGACTTGGAG
Organism: Octodon degus; assembly: GCF_000260255.1. Classification (NCBI taxonomy): domain Eukaryota; kingdom Metazoa; phylum Chordata; class Mammalia; order Rodentia; family Octodontidae; genus Octodon; species Octodon degus. Next base: position 82,596 of record NW_004525091.1, read on the forward strand.
AGTCTGGGTGACAAACGCACAATGGCAGCCTGACATGGCTGGAACAAAATTCATTCTTGATTCATTCCATGGGACTTTCATTTTTTCAAGTCACCATGAAGAGATTTGTGGTTTTAAGAATTTTGTGCAGGCAGCCAATCCTTTCAAGTACCCAGAAGACACGTACCTCACTATGTACTGGTATAACCATTTCCACTGCTCATTCTCTGATACTGACTGTGCATTGAAGAACTGTACGTCTAATGCCTCTCTGGCATGGCTGCCTTTGAATCATTTTGACCCTGCCATGAATGATGCGAGTTACAATATATACAATGCTGTGTACGCAGTGGCCCATGCCCTCCATGACATGCTTCTTCAACAAGCACAGAGACCAGTAGTGGAAAGTAAAAGAGTGATGGCTTTTTCTGCTTGGCAGGTAATGTGTCTTCCATAGGATGTCTTACACTATCATCAGGGTGTCTGAGTTCCATACATGTACTGTATCCACAAACTTTGGAATTATTTTTCCAACAATATGGGAAATTATTTACCAGTATAACTGTTAAGGAGGAAAATCTTGAGCTCTGTAGAAACGATCAGCAAGTAAGAAGGTTTTCTGACTGAGGAAACAGATAAGAGGCAGCATAATTGCTTTGGTTTAAGTGATGTAAAAGCTCTGTCCACCTAATATTTTCAGCAAAAATCACCACATTTCTCATGGAGTACTAAATGATGGAAGAAAAATTTTTAGTTCTATGTGAAACTACATGGTTCTAAACCATAAACTAGGTTTATTGTAGGAATTTTCTCATTTAATTATGCAGCCTCTGAATCTCTTTCGGGCAGATGTTGTGGGAACAATCAGAGACAGAATGAGTACTTTTAAAAAATGTATAGTTAGTACAGGGTCTACAGAGTCTCACTACACAGTTTGGACTCATAGTGATTCTCCTGTTTGCAGCCTCATAAGAGCTGGAATTAAAGGTATGCACCACCACACCCAGTCTGAATTTCTGACTCAGCGTGCCCATGGGGTGGGTCATCACGGGCATAAACTCTAGTCCCTGCATCGACCTAAGCAGGCACTTTATTCTGCTTAGGTATTTGGCTAGACCTTCAGAATAAGTATGGAATGCTTCGATGCCACAGTTGACTTGTATGTAACACACATGCTCATTACTTAAAAATAGGATTTAATAAACTATTTTCTCTTTGCAGTGACATTTTATGAACATTGTGATAGTTTAAACCTCCATAGTGGTTTATTTTTTCTATTTCTTTAGATGTCAGTGCTAAAGTTGCATTATGGAAATGTAATGAAAGACAGACAGATACTTTACTTTATTCTTGTTTTCTGCCTTAATCATGGAGCCCTGTTCAACATAGAATATGTCCTTTTTAGCTCCACCCCTTCCTGAAGAATATCCAATTTAATAATCCTGCTGGAGACCAAGTGAACTTAGACAATAGAAAGAAACTGAATTCTGTGTATGATATTCTCAATTTTTGGAATTTTCCTGAAGGCCTTAGACTTAAGGTCAATGTAGGAATATTTTCGCCAAGTGCTCCACTTAACCAACAGTTGTCTTTATCTGATGACGTAATAGAGTGGGCCCCGTGGATTACACAGGTATGTTGGACCTACAGAAAACATACATGATTAACTAAAATAACATTGTTCTGGGTGTTTTGTGTAGAGAGTCTGATCTGAAGTATCCACATATTGAAGATGAATGGTTCATGTATTCATTTGAATACTTTAACAGTTTCTGATGAATGACGATGAAGTAGTTTTCATCAGAATTTTATATGTATGTGCATTTCGTACCATAAAATAAATATGGCACTGATTTATATAATTTTATGTGTGTATGTATACAAGTTAAGTTTATTTCTCTAGTTTTATTTTGTACCTTGTATTGAACTCAAGACTGCATCAGCCAGGCAGGCACTAATTCCAGTGAGCTGTATTCCCAGCCTGTTCTCTAGTTTGAAGTTAAAGTAAAACTCTAAAAAATTACTGGATACATTTTCACCCTAGAGTCCCAGCTCTGTATGCAGTGAGAGTTGTAATCTTGGATTCAGGAAATCCCCTCAAGAGGGAAAGCCTACCTGTTGCTTTGTTTGCATCCCTTGCCCAGAGAATGAGATTGCCAATAACACAGGTAAGAGCTTGCCTTATGGACAAATTCTCTGCCTGTACCTTTTGATTTTATTTTATTTTTTAACCCATAAATTTATTGATAAATAAATAGCAATGAGATAGTGTCAAATCAAATTGATAGGACAGTTTCAATAAATAACACTTTGCATACATTCCTCTCAGTGGTTAATTGGTGTACAAGATGCAGACATGATATCCTACTTACAAACACCATTAGAACAAATCATTTTATTCATTAAGAGATTGTAACTATATATCTATCCTAATCACTTTGAATACACAGATACAAAATGGACATTGATCTGTATAGCCTTTTTTGTGAAGTTCTGTTATTTGAATATTACACGTGTGTTAATTCAACAAAATAATCTAAAAGAGTACAGTAGTCCATAATAGTATTGGGTCTTCTGCTTGATTGGCAATGTCAGAAATTGTTGACCTGAGTCCCCTACAGCTCAACATAACAGCATGGCTTTACTTTTTATATTTTGTTTTTATACTTTTCTGCTGGGTGGTTAAGACCAAGGTAAAGCAGGACCTATGCAACAAGAGTTGTAGCTTTAGGGTCTGATAAGGTTAGTGAAATCCCCTCAGGATTTATCCTGAGATCCCGTACCTCAGATTGTTTGTCAGTGTCAGCCATGTGGATGAGTCACGGCGTTGCTTGGCCAATGTGCTCTCTGTGAAAGCCTGAGAGAGTGTCTTCTCCCCATGTGACTCTCCTTAGGCACACTCTACATCAGAGATCACTTTCTTCTTTGGCCCCATAATCTCCTTGATCAGAAAATTTGGGACACTGCCGGGTAACATGACGTTATTGCACCTGGACTATTCTTTGTCGGTAGGTTTTTAATTACATCTCGAATTTCATTGGGTGTTATTGGGCTATTAAGAGTGGTTATATCTTTTAGATTCAGTTGTGGTAATTTGTACCTTACTAGGTATCTGTCCATTTCTTCAGTGTCTTCTATTCTGTGAGAGTAAAGATTCTCAAAGTAGCTATTGACAATCTTCTGAATTTCCACTGTGTCTGTTGTAATTACACCCTTTCCATTCCTTATTGCTTGTATTTGAATTTTTTCTTTCCTCTGTTTGATGAAGTTAGCTAGAGGCTTATCTATTTTATTTAATCTTTCATAGAATCAGAGTTTTGTTTTTTTAATTCTTTGTATTGTTTTCTTCATCTCAATTGAATTAATTTCTGCTCTAATGTTTATGATTTCCTCCCATCTTTGGGCTCTGGGTTTGGTTTGCTCTTTCTTTTCTAGTTGTTGAAAGTGCAGCAGTAGGGTACTTATTTGTTTCCATTCTCTTTTCCTAATGTGTGAGTTCACAGCTATGAATTTCCCTCCGAGAAATGATTTCATCCTGTCACATAAGTTACGATAAGTTGTGCTTGAACTTTCATTGAATTTTAGATATTGTTGTATTTCTTGTTTAATTTCATCTGTGACCCATTGGTTGATGAGTAGGGTGTCATTTAATTTCCGTGTATTTAAGATTTTTTTCTGTTTTCTTTTGTCATTTATTTCCAGTTTCATTGCACTTTCATCAGGCAATGTGCATGGGATAATTTCTGTGTTCTTACATATACTTAAGCATGACCTATGGACTAGTATGTGGTCTATTTTAGAAAATGACCCATGTGGTGCTGAGAAAAATGTGTATTCAGCTGTGTTTGGGTGGAACACTCTGTATATGTCCACCAAGTCCATTTGTTTCAAGCTCTAGTTCAGTTCTGTTATTTCTTTGCTAAGTTTTTGTTTGGTTGACCTATCTTTTGGGGATAAGGGAGTGTTAAGGTCTCCTGTTAAAATTGTGGTATTGGATATTAGATTTTTCATGTCCATTAAGATTTGCTTTGTATAGTTGGGTGCTCCCGTGTTTGATGCATACATTTTTATGAATGTCACCTCTTCCTCTTAAATTTTCCCCTAAGGAGTATATAGTGAACTTTTTTATTTCACTTGATCATTGCTGATTTGTTGTTGAGACTGTCTTAGCATAGAATTGCTGCCTCTGTTTTTTTCTGAGTGGCTGGGGCATGTAGTATTGTGTTCTATCCTTTGACTTTCAGCCTATGAATGTCTTTATGAGTTAAATGTGTTTCTTGTATATTGTATATTGTTGGATTTTGTTTCCTAATCCACTGTGTATAGTATAGAAAGTGTCTTTCAAAACACAAAGAAGAATGAAGGATAATCACTAATGGAAAGGCCGTGTAATCGGAACACTTCAGGACTTAGCGTTTGACCTGCTGATTCAGAAAAATTGCCTTAAAATTTGTACTTGCAATTTTTTCCCCTTGCGTGCAAAATACAAACTGTTTTAAGATGAGCATACTTATTCTGCTTGATATTATTTATTTTTTTATATGTGTTTTACTAGAGTTAGGAAATATGTTGTATACTCAATAAGTGGTAATTCATTAAATTCATACCTGGGATAGCATGTTCAGTAGCTTTATTCAAATAAATAGGTCTATAAATGTATTCTGAATTCAAAAAATATTTTAATGAAGATTCCATTTTGATAAGGAGAATAAATAATAGCATATCTCACTGCGCCATAAAGTAATGGCAGTAATAATTGGGAGATATTTTCCATATAACATTTTTTTACTTGGTGTCAATAATAATCAAGGAAAGTCTTATGGTATATGCTGGGGAAGATCTGTAATCACAGCTCTCTCGGAGGATTGTAAAAGTATTCAGGCTTGAGTCCATCTAGGAAATATAGTATGCTAATTACATCCAATGTCAAAATAAAATAAAATAAAATAAAATAAAAAATAAAATTGAAAAGTCTTGGGAATTTAGCTCACCGAAAGAGTCCTCTAACAAACATTATACACTACAAAACACAAGATGAAAAACAATGGGCCGAAACAGGATACTTTTGTCATAGAAATCCAGTGAGATTTTAGGGGTGTGTCTGTGAATAAGAAAAAATAAGAAGTTGGAACTAATCACAACTTTAATTTCTCACTAGACATGGAGCAGTGTGTGAAGTGTCCAGATAACCAGTATGCCAATACTCAAAAATCGCACTGCCTGCAAAAAGCTGTGACTTTTCTGGCTTATGAGGACCCCTTGGGGCAGGCTCTGACAGGCATGGCCGTGATTCTCACTGTTCTCACATCTGCTGTTCTTGGGCTTTTTGTGAAGTACCGAGACACTCCTATTGTCAGGGCCAACAATAGGGGTCTCAGCTACACCCTGCTTATCTCCCTTACCTGCTGTTTCCTCTGCTCCTTGCTCTTCATCGGCCGTCCCAACACAGCCACCTGCATCCTGCAGCAGACCACATTTGGAGTTGTGTTCACTGTGGCTGTTTCCACTGTCTTGGCCAAAACCATTACTGTGGTGCTGGCCTTTAAGGTCACTTCTCCAGGCAGAAGGATGAGGCAGTGGCTGGTGTCAGGGGCACCAAACTTCATCATCCCGATCTGCTCCCTGATCCAACTTACTCTCTGTGGCATCTGGATGGGGACAAATCCACCCTACATTGACACAGAAGCACACACCAAACATGGCCACATCATCATCGTGTGCAACAAGGGCTCCCTCACTGCCTTCTACTGTGTCCTGGGATACCTGGGCTCCCTGGCGCTTGTGAGTTTCTCTGTGGCTTTCCTTGCCAGGAACCTGCCTGATACATTCAATGAAGCCAAGTTCCTGACGTTCAGCATGCTGGTGTTCTGCAGTGTGTGGGTCACCTTCCTGCCCGTGTACCACAGCAGCAAGGGAAAGGTCATGGTGGCCATGGAGATCTTCTCCATCTTGGCCTCCAGTGCAGGGCTGCTGGGCTGCATCTTTGTCCCTAAGTGCTACATTATTTTGTTAAGACCAGAGAGAACTTCTTTGCAAGAGTTCAGAGATAAAACACATCTTGTAAGAAAGAGACCTTAATTGTGTTTTACATTTCTACTTTTATTTCATATTTTGAGCTCTTATGCTATGGAAACTGTATGGTATTTACACATGTGGGTCTGGATTATTTCATTTATGAGTATACCTTTAAGTGGCATCCACTTAAATAAGAAATCTTAAAGTTTATCATTCTTTATTGATGAGTAAAATTCCATTGTATAAAAATACTACTTCTTTTTCATTCATTCCTCAGGAGATAGGCATGTTTGTTGTTTCCAAGATTTGGCTATCACAAATTGTGTTGCTATAAACATAGGTACACATATATCACTGTGATATGACATTTTGAGTTCCCTGGGAAATATTGCAGTATGGGGATAGGTGATTTGAATGGGATTTCCAGTCCTAGTTTTTTTTAAGGAGTCTCCAAACTGATTTCCATAATGGTTGCACCTGTCTACATTCCCACCATCAGTTTGAGTAGAGTTCCTTTTTCTCCACATCCTATGCAACATTTGTTGTTGGTTGATTTCTTTATAATAGACATTGTTTGAGTAGTGAATGGTATCTCAGTGTTGTTTTAATTTGCATTTTATAAATGGCTAGTGATATCGAGCATTTTTTATATGTTTATTCGCTTCTTTAATTTCACCCTCTGAGAAGTGTGTGTTCATCTCAGATGCCCATTTCTCAACTGGGTCTTTAAATTTGGAGGCCCTACTGTTTTTTTATTGCTTTGTGAATTCTAGATTGCGGGCCTTTGTCTGAGTGCTTATTAGTCAACCTATTTTCCCAATTCGTGTCTTGTCTTTTCAGTCTGTTGGTAATTTCTTTTGACCTGCAATAAGAGGAAGTCCCATTTGTTAATTCTTTGATGTATTACCTGTTCTGTTTGATTTTTTTATGTACTCTTTGCCTACCCTTATGTCTTCAAGAGTTTTTCCTACTTTGTGTTCTAGGAGATTTAGTGTTTTTGTCTTAATGTTTAGATCATTAATCCATCTTGATTTTATCTTAGAGTATGGTGATAGACCTGGGTCAAGTTTTACCTTTCAGCATGAAAAGAGCCAGTTTTTCCCGCACCATTTGTTAAAGAAGTTATCTTTCCTTCAGTAAGAATGTTTGGCCCATTTGTTGTGATTAAGCTGCCTGAGTGTGTTTGTATTGGCTTCTGCATGTTCTAATCTATTCCATTGATCTTTACACCTAATTTTTTGGTAATATCATGCTGATTTAATCACAATAGCTTTGTAGTATAATTTCAAGTCAGGATTTGTAATGCTTCCTGCCTTATTTTTGTTGCCCAGGATTGCCTTTGCTATTTTAGGTCTTTTCTGGTTCCAAATAAATTTTAGGATCGATTTCTGTAGGTGTGTGTGGTATGTTCCTGGTATTTTGACAGGGCACTTAGTAAATCTGGACAACAATTTTGGAAGCATGGCCATTTTCACAATATTGGTTATTCATATGTAGGAGCAGGAACAGACAATTTCATTTCTGAAATCCTCTACAGTTTTTTTTTCAGAGTGCTGTAACATTTCCTTGAAAAGATCTTACACTTGTTTAGTTAGATTAATTCCAAGGTAGTTTATTTTTTGCAGTACTACTGTGAAAAGTATTATTTCTCTAATTTCCCTCTCAGTGTGTTTGTTATCTGTGTAGAGGCATGCTACTGACTGTTGTGTATTGGCTTTGTATCATTTTATGCTACTCAATTTCTGTATTAAGTGTAGTAGATTCTTGGTGGAATGTTTTCGGTACTCCAAGTAGAGTATAATGTCATCTGAAAATGATGAAAGTTTATCTTTTTGTTTACCTATTCTTATTCTTTTTATGCCTCTCTTATCTAATTGTTCTAGCTAATGGTTCTAGAGTTATATTGAATATGATTGGTGATAGAGGACATCCTTGTCTTGTACCAGAATAGATAGTAAAATATTTCAGTTCTTCTCAATTTAGATTTACATTAGCCATTGGGTTGTCATAGATGGCTTTTATCAGATTGACATAGAGGCCATCTATTCTAATTTTCTCTGGGAATTTGAACACGAATGAGTGTTGGACTTTGTTAAAATCCTTTTCTGCATTAAGTGAGATGAGGATGTGATTTTTGTATTTTGTTTTACTGATATAATGTATTACATTTATAGATTTGCATGTATTCTAACAGCTTTACACATTTTTTTCTTTTGATGATTATATGTACTCTTTTAAAAATTTTAGTTTATTGAGAAACAAATAGCAATGAGACAATTTCAAAACTGTTTAATAGGACAGTTACAATAATTAATACATTGTACATTGTTAGCTTCTTAGTGGTTATTCATAATTCAAGATGCAGACAGGATATCCTGTTAAAAAATTGTTATCTTCTTAGTGGCTATCCATAGTAAAAGATGTAGACAGAATATTCTGTCCAAACAGTATTAGTACAAATGTTTCTTCTCATTGAATTAAGTGAAAGTAGCTATATATCTATCCTAATTATTTTGAATATACAGACACAAAGTGGTCCTTCTTTTGTATCCCCTTGTTTTGTTTAGTTCTGTCATAAGTGGGTATTCCATTGGCATCTAAATACTATGGGAGCATGTATTCTGCAAAACAATCCAACAGAGTCCACAGTCCAAAATAGTAGTGGGCTATCCACAGAAGTTGTTGACTTGAGCTTTTCATCAATCAGCATATTGATATGGCTTTACTATATATACCTCTTTTTTATACTTTTATGCTGGATGGTTAAGACCAGGATAAAGCAAGAATTATATAACAAGAAATGTAACTTTTCTATCTGATAAGGTCAGCCAAGTACCCTATGGATTTATCCTGTAATCCTGTACTGCAGTTTTTAGATCCTTTGTCAGTGTCAGCTATGTGGATGAGTCACGGTCATTGCTTGACCAATTTGCTTCCTCTGAAAGCCTGAGAGAATGTTTTCTCTCCATGTGACTCTCCTTAGGCACACTCTATGTCGTCGATCACGTTGCTTTGTGGTCCCATAATCTCCTTGATCAGAAAATTTGGGACACACTTGAGTTACCTGTTGTTACACTATAGGTTCACATATGTCCTGAGTCTTCACTGACTTTGAAAGTCTAGGGTCAAAATGTTGACTGTCCTTGCAGCCCTTCTATTTCTCTAATTTTTGACTTGCAAACTTACTTTGTTAATCCTCCAGAAGAGAGGCTTATTATGACCTTACAACATATGCATTTGAGCTTAACTCACTATCTTTCCGAGTATCAAATATCTTAGGCATAACATGAAACAGGTATTTTCCATCAAGAATTGATATGTTAAACCTTAAGTCCCTGCAGAATATGGAGATAAAAAGTTAAAAAATGAAAAATATTTAAAGAATATGAATAAACAATTGCATAGTTTTACACAGAAAGTTAGAAACTAACCATATACAGCAGGACAATCCTGTGACATTTTTTTCTTGTGTTTTACTTTTCATTTATTATCCATTTAAAAACAAAAACAAAAACAAACTTTTACTTAAGAGACAGTATAGTACTAGTTGCTATGTCATGATAAGAAATATGTCCAGAATGACAGGCATTCCAAGCATGGCATCCCAGAATGACAGGCATTCCAAGCATGAACCTACCATTACACATTGCTCTCTTCAGTGCTGTTGTTTGGCTAACATGTATCTGCACATATAGTTAGTCAGGGTGAGAATCCTACCAATTAACTGCTAGTTTCAAAAACCCACTGATGTTTCTCAGGATCATTGCCTTATCCATCTTGTGCATATACATTAAAACAGAAACACTTTTTTCTCTTTTGGAAGAGAAAGTAGGAGGAACTCTTGAAGATGTAGGGGTAGGCAAAGAGTTCATGAACAAAAATCAAATCGCATGGGTAATACTTGAAAGAATTAACAACTGGGACCACCTCTTATTGAGAAGTTTTTGCACGTCATAAGTATTTAAAAACAAAGTGAAAAGACAACCCAAAAATTTCGAAAAAATCTTAACTATTCAGCACTCAGACAAAGGTCTGGTGTCTAGAACTTATAAAGAACTGAAAAAACATTAGGGACCCTAAATTTAAAGACCTAATCCAGAACTCAGCATCCGAGATAAACACACACTTCTCAGACCATGAAATTAAAGAAGCAAATAAATATATGAAAAAATGCTCCACATCACTAGCTAAACATTAAATGCAAATTACAACACTGAGATACCATCTCACCTCACAAAGAACTATTATCATAAAGAAATCAACCAACAACAAATGTTGGAGAGGTTGTGGGAAAATGGGACCCCTTCTCCACTGCTGGTGGGAATGTAGACTGGTGCAGCCATTATCGCAATCAGTGTGGGGACTCCTTAAAAATCTAGGACTGGAAGTCCCATTCAATCCAGGTATCCTCCTACAGAGAATTTTCACGGAGAACTGAAAACATCATATCATAGTTATATATGTGTACCTGTATTTATAGTAGCACAATTGGTGATAGCCAAATCTTAGAAACAACCAAGATGCCTGTCACATGTGGAATCATTGAAAAAGATGTGGTATTGTTATACAATAGAGTATTGCTGAGTTATAAAGAATGATAAATTTGATTATATGGAACCTTGATTATTGTATGCCTTGTATTTTTATGTCACTCATATCTGGCTGGAACCCTATTTTCCGTCTTCTTCCATGACTGGGTAGTTTTCTCTCATTATTTCTGTAAATAGCTTTTAAAAATATATCACTTGCACTGTTTTCTCCTTTTCGATTGATTTTAATGTTTCTCTTCTCTTCTGCTGCTCTCAGTTCCATAATTCCTTCTAATTATATCTGAATAATTTTCTCTGGAGATGTTAAAAAACTGTAACAAAATGGGTTGTTTAGAATAACAAAATTATATTCTCAGACAGTACTGGAATCCAGTGTACAAAATGAAATTTTCACAGCATTCATCTTGAATTTAAAGACTTCATATAGGCAATCATTGTTCCTAGCTTTTGGCGGTGGCTACAGACTTTGGCTATATTTGACCTACAGTTATATATCTCCCCAATATCTATCGGTATCACATTTGTATATTCCTATTCCTAGATTTTTTCCAGGATGGTTTTCTTTTATGAACACACCAGTAATATTGAATCACATCCTTCTAGGTTGGCCTGAACATTATATTTATAAGCTGCCTATTCTCAAATGTCACCACATTTTCAAAATGTGAATGCTTCTAAATTTCAACAGGCTATCAAAAAAGACACAGTTAAGTCTACGAACAGGTTGTTTGTGGGAGTCTTACAATGAGGTGGTGGTGCTAGTCATATGCACATATATGCTGGTAGATACAGGAAAGCAACTTGCTATATCCATTAATATACATGCAGTTGTATATTTTTAATTTTTTTCTTTTTACCTAAAGAGAATACAAAACAGTTTTCAAAAACATGAGAAATGATACAGAACTACACAAAAAAATAGAAATTTGACAATGGTTGCTATAATGTATAATATTGTCTTCAATTTAGGTGTTCAGATTATTAGATGTAAATATAAAATTTTTTTTTCTTCAAAGATTTATTGATAAACAGATAGCAATGAGACAGTTTCAAATCAAATTGGAAGTACAGTTTCAACAAATAATACACTGCATATATTCTTCTAAGTGGTTAATGGCTGTACAAGATGCGGACTTGTGATCCTATTTAAAAACACCATTAGAACAAATCATTATATTCATTAAGAGAATGCAACTATATATCTATCCTAACCACTTGGAATACACAAATACAAAATGGACATGCATCGGTATACCCCA
>NW_004525091.1:101851-113326 GCF_000260255.1 Octodon degus
CTTCCATATGTTTCTGCATTTGATTCTTTAGTGCAGAAGTTATTAATTCAGGGATTTCTTTTTTCATTTCCAATCTGAGGTCTTCTATATTTTTTTGCAGCTGTTTTATTCCAGAAACGGTTGATTCATTGCTTTCAGCTGTGTGATTTCCAATTTGTTCCGTGTTAGTGTCCTTTACACTTGTTACAGGTGGGCTTGGGTTCTGAGGTTGCATTTTGTTCCTTCTCGTCATTTTGTGTAGCACTGTCTTCTGCCCTTTGTTGTAGATCTTTGCTGTAGTTATTACGTTCACAGGTACTGAAGTTCAGGTGGAGCTCTGCAGAGTTTGGAGTTATCCAGCTGTGTCTGGCTTATGACTGGCTGCTGTACTGAGCTCCTTCCCGCTGCGGACCTGGGCTAGGATTGAGTCTCGGGGTTCCTGGAACTCGGCAGAAATTCCTACTCGGCGGGAGGTGTGGGCCGGTTAAGGTGGAGTGGTGGGGGGTGGCCTGAGGGGGCGGGAGAGGGTCCTACCCACGCTGCGACTGGGCTGGGACTGGTCCCGCCGGTGCAGGTTAGCAGGAAGCTCTCCACACACTCACCGGACCTGGGCTAGGACTGGGTCTGAAAAATTTTATTTTTTAAAAAGTTAGACAGAAGTGAAAAGGAGAAGTAAAACTTAATTATCAATGGATCCCCTCTTTAAATCAGCAGAATGAACAGTATAATTTTCCTCATCATCCTGTATACATATATAAGATATCAATATCCCCACTCGTATTGTTTTACTATTTCCAGATTTTAGTTCTCTTTCAAGAAATTCTGTTGTATATTTAATATAAAGTCATTATTCTGATATCATACATTCATTATATTCCAAAAGGTTTAGAAGTATTTTTACTTATAAACTGAATGGATTTGGACGAAACACTTTTATATTACTTTCGTTGATTTTAATGTAGAGTTAGAAATGTGGATTCAGGTCTTTAATTTTTTTATATTTTTAATTATTTAAAGACAATGTAAACTAGACTAAACAATAAAAATACAGAACTTCATGAAACAAAACAATAAAATTTAAACAATTGTTGGTATGTTCCATAATGTTTTTCTCAAATTAGAAGAGACCTTACATGGTAAACATAATTCTAGGCAAGAAAGACAACATCGAGGGCATTACAATCCCTGACTTGAAATTATGCTACAAAGATACTTGGAGTAAAACAGCATGGGACTACAAAGAAACAGATTCAAGAATCAATGGAATTACACACCTATAATATTCAACAACGGAACTTAAAAAAAAATTGGGGTATAACTATGAATGTCCATTTTGTATCTGTGTATTTAAAGTGGTTAGGATAGATATATTGTTGCATTCTCTTAATGAATAGAATGATGTTTTCTAATGGTGTTTGTAAGTAGGATCACAAGTCTGCATCTTGTACAGCAATTAACCACTAAGAAGAATATATGCAGTGTATTATTTGTTGAAACTGTACTTTCGATTTGGTTTGAAACTGTCTCATTGCTATATGTTTATCAATAAAACTTTGAAAAGAAAAAAAAAGAATCAATGGAATAGATTAGAAGATACAGAAAAAACTCACCATACAAGCATACAAAGTCAAATTATCTTTAACCAGAGAGACAAATATGATCACAAATTTGGGGAAAAAAACCACTAACTCACTAGAAGTGGAACTATGGAGCTGTGCAACTATAAAAATCAGTTTGAAGACTCCTCAGGAACTATGATGAGAAGCCTCATTTGACCCAGTTATTGGTCTTCTGGCTATGTTGCCAATACAATAAAAAGCATTATAGCACAGTGGTATATGCCCACCTATGTTACAAATCACCCTTTGTAATAGCTACACCATGGAAACATCCAAAATGCACATCAACCAACAAATGATTGCGAAGATGTGTTTTTTCTACAATGGAGTATGCATAAGCCAAAAGGGAGGCTAAATGTGTGGCATTTCAAGGTAAAGGTATGTACACTGAGATTTACACTTAAGTGAAATAAGTGACACAGATGTGTAAATGTTGTATGGTGTCTCCTTTTTTAATAATTTTATTGATAAACAAATATCAATGAGACAGTTTCAAAACTGACTAGTAGGACAGTTTCTATAACAAATACATTGCATAAGTTGTCTTAGTGGTTATTCATTTTACAAGACATAGACATGATATGATGTCCATGACACTATTAGAATAAAATTTCTCTTTATCGAATTGAGACAATGTAGCTGTATATCTCTCCTATCTATTTTGAATATACAGATACAGTATGGTTGTTCATTTGCATCTCTTTTTTTTAGTTTTGTAAGAGGACGGTATTCCATTTTCAATTAATATTATATGTGCATGAATTCAGCAAAATATTCAATATAGAAAAGTGGTCCATAATAGTACTGGGTTTTCTGTAAGAATGGCAATCTCAGAATTTGTTGACTTAAGAGTTTTACAGCTCAGAATATTAATATGGCTTTATTTTTTAGACTTCATTTTTATACTGTTCTGCTAGATGGTTAAGACCAAGATAAAGACAGACCTATATAACACGAAACATAGCTTTTTTATTTGATAAGGACAATCAAATCCCCTCAAGATTTATCCTGAAACCCTGTACCGCAGTATGCAGATCCTTTGTCATTGTCAGCCATGTGGATGAGTCCCGGCCATTTCTTGACCAATTTGCTCCTTGTGAAAGCCTAAGAGAATGTTTTCTCTCTATGTGACTCTCCTTAGACACACTTTATATCATCAAACAGGTTGTTCTGGGGCCCCATAATCTCCTTGATCAGAATATTTGGGACAAAACTGAGTTACATGATGTTACAAAACAGGTTATCCTTTGTCATGATTCTTCACTGACTTTGAAAGGCTAAGGCCAAAAATGTTGGCTGTCCTTGCGCCTTTCTTTTTCTCCAATTTTTAGTGTGCAGATTTAGGATGTTAACTCTCCAGAAGAGAAGCTTATTGTTATTACTCTACCACATGGGCAGTTGAGTTTGTCCTCACTGTCTGTGAATATGAAAGATCTTAGGCATAAAATGGAGCAGGTATTTTCCATCCAGCACCATGGAAAATGAAATACCTTGGAATCTAACAAAAAAAGTCAAAGATCTTTTCACGGAAAATTACAGTACTCTGGTAAAAGAGATTGTAGAGTATTTCAGAAAATGGAAATATATTCCCTGCTTATGGATAAGAAGAACCGACATTGTGAAGATTGCCATACTCCCAAAATTACTGTTTTTGTTACTGTATTTTATTGTTTCTCAATAAAATAAAATTAAATAAAATAGAAGATATACTCATAAGTGAAACCTGACCTACAAGTGTAAATATCATATAGGTTCCCTTGTATAAGAACTCAAAAGAAGAGATACAAATAGAATTGTATAACACAATTTAAAGGAAAAGGAAATACTTGAGGATTATTTAATGAAGAGAGTGCAAGGAGATAAGCTAGGAAACATGATAGGGGCAAAGCCTTACATTTATATACACAAGATGGTTAAGGCAATGATCCTGAGAAACAGCAGGTTTTCGAAACTAGCAGTTAATTGTAGGATCCTCACACTGACTCACTCTATATGCTGATATCTGTGACCTAAGCAAGTGCACTGAAAATAGAAATGTGTGATAGCAGGGTCATGTGTGGAATGCCTGTCATTCTGGTCTTCTACATACATACTGCTTGTCATGACATACCAATTTTTGCCATACTGTCTCTCAAATAAGTGTGGGCTTAAAAAAATAAGGTAATACATTCAAAAAAGAGGCAGGGAAAAAATGTCACAGGACTGTCTTGCTACAGTACTGTGTATGGTTAGATTTCTAAATTTCTGTGTAAATTTGTGGAGTTATCCAGCAGGCAAAGGGCATTGTGGAAGCTCTCACATACACTCAGTGAGACTGAGCTTGGGTTGGGTCTGGAGGCATCCAGAGAGTGTGGTGGAAGTTCTCACTCATTCACTGGGCCTAGGCATTGTCTGGAGCTGCCCAGAGGAAGCAGGGGAGCGCAGAAGCTCTCCCACACACTCGCTGGGCCTGAGCTTGGGCTGGGTCTGGAGGGGTCCCTGAATTAATTATTGTAATTGTCCTACTAACCTGTTTTAAAACAGTTTCATTGCTATTTTTTTTTTTACTTTGAGAAAATATTAAAAGGAAAGAAACAAATCATATACAATGGAAATCACCCACAGCCAGGCCCATGCCTTCGTATCCTTTCCAGGCTTCTGCTCAGTGGTGGAATCCACACCTGTGCATCAAGGAGCCAACTGGTGGCACTAAACACATACTGAGCAGGTAAAAACAATGTTACCCGTAAATGAGTAAGAGATAGCTGTTGCCTTTCAGATATCTACAGTCTAAGGAGCATAAAGAATAAAGCACCCACAGCAATGTCTTCGTTCTTCATTAAATACTATACTCACAATAATGGTTTTCTAAGAAACTGAAAAGTTATTTTCCTAAATCTCACCAAAAACAGCCCCAATATACCAAAAGCGGTTTAATATGCCAAATATTCACTAGTTGGCAATATTTAATCCATTTCTAGTATATAATATTACTTGGCCATGAGCCAGTCAGATCACTCAGCAGACTAAAGTGCCTGCTTTGGCAGAATGCAGTGGCCAGAGTTCTATCCCTGGTGGGCTGTGCTGGCCCCATATCCCTGGGGCGAGCTGAGACAAGGATTGAGACTGGGCATGGTGGCACACGCCTGTAATCCCAGCCTTTGTAAGGCTTGTGAGGCTGAAAACGGGAGAATCACTACGCATCCAATCTTTGTAGTAAGACTTTGCAGACCCTATCCTAAATACAAAAGAAAAAAAAATTAGTTGGCCTAAGTATAACTGTAGTTATACCTTTTAAGAGGCTCACAGTTTTATATTATATAATCTCAATTAAAATTTCAAAAAAAAAACCAATGGAAATCACAACAAATCCTTAAATCATTGACATCTTTGAGTGAAGTATTTCAAATCCAAAAAGAAAGCAACCTCCAACCTAGATTAATGATTTCTGCATCAAAATTTACTGATCAATAATGTCTTTCCATGATAGCAAACACATAAAAAATTTCATGGCTACCAAATCCTGATTCCAAATAATTTGAAGGATATTCTAGAAACAAATAGTAAGGCTCTAACTCCGTGAGGGTCAATAGAGTGAATCCACTAGGCAAAACAACTCAACAAGGGAAGAAAGAGAACCAAGAACAGAAAAATAATACAAGAAGGAGAAGTCAACATATATTAGTTATAGTTATCAATATAAGTGTTTTCCATTCACCAGTACAAAGAATCCAACTGGAAGAACAGGTGTGATGGTACATTGCTGTAATTCCAACACTAGTGAGGCTAAAAACAGGAGGATCACTATGAGTCTGAGTTGTGTAGTGACATCCTGTACCAAATACATACAAAGATCTAAAAATATGGCCCGTATAAGAAACACATATAACTAAAAATGGAAATTCTTAGACTGAAAGTAAAAGGCAGAAAACCAATACATTATGCAGCAGAAAGCAAGAGAAATCAGTTGTATCTCTTCTATTTGCTGCCATATAGATCTTCACAATATTGACTGATTAAGAAAGAAAAATAAGGTCATTTTATATTGGTAAGGGAAAGCTTTAAAGAGGAGAGATAGCAATCATAAATATATATGCGATAAGTTATATATATATATTAAAATAACTAATAGAATTGTAGCAAGATACCACAATAACCTCGTGTCACAAATAGATTAATAAAAGAACAACAAAGAAGTACCAAAATTAAACCAAACCTATGAACAAATGGACTGAGTAGACATACAGAGAGTCCTACTCCGTGACACTAGGACACATTCTTCTCAATTGCACATGCAATGTTCTCCTGAATAGATCACCTACTATCTCATAGAACATGCTTTAGTAAATGGAAAATAATTGAAATTATCCCTCACTGTTTTTTCAGTGAAATGCAATTAGAAATTACGGCAAAGAAACCACATGCACTGTATAAACAAGCGGAGAATAAATGACACCCTTCTGAACAGCCAATAGGAAGATGTGAATTTTTTAATGCAATGGCTTACTACTCAGCCAGAAAGAAGGGTTAACATTAGGCATTTCTAAGTAAATGGGTGAACTTGAGACCATACTTTTAAGTGATATAAGTCAGACACACTTTTGTAAATATCATACATTTGTTTTCTCTGCTGTGAGAAATCAAAAGAACAAATAAGAAACAAAATGTATATTACACATTGTGAAATACAAAGAAAAAGTTCAAATGGGGAGGGACCTAGGGAGGGAAGGACAAGAAAGAAGGAAAAGAAAAACAATGAAAAAGAAAAAAATGAAATTGAATGAGGAGGGGAGGACAGAGGGAAGTTCAATGGGAATAAATAAGTACCAAGATATATCTCATAGAGGTACAAGTTCCCTGTGATTAATATGATCATTAGGTATATCTAAAATGTATCAGTGAAATTAATTAAAAATTTACAAAGTGTACTTAAAGGGAATGAGAATGTTTCTCTAGGGGTAATTATAGTGAATAACACAATAAAATGTATAACTGAACTTAAAGAGAGTTTTATAATTGTTGTTTGCTACACTATTCTTTTCCATTTACTGAATGGATGGGGTGAACATATGAGAAAGATGGAAAATTTCTCCATACCATATGCTCTAACCTGTGTCATTGATGATTTCATGCTTGGGGCAAGGGGTACAATCAAAACAACAGGCAACTTTTTTCTCCTGAGGAGTTTTCCTAAATCCAGGGTTACAACCCTGACTGCATCCAGAGTGAGGATTCTGAGGAAAATATTGTAAGGGTTAATTTTTATTTCTTTCTTTAGAAATAGAAAGATAAAGTTAATTTCTGTGAACACCTAATTGAAATTATATAATTGAATGTCTTCTTTAATAGTATGAATTATATACAAAATATGTTTAAATAAAAGTTTCTTCTTCATTCATCAGAAATATGAGTAAATGAGAAAATTATTTAAATTTGAATATGAGTTTTCTCATTTCCACACATGCCCATTTCATGAGTAAAATGTAATGCACATTTTATATGTCAGCTGGGTGAGATGACACATGCCTGTAGTCCCAATATGTGGGAGTCTGAGGCAGGCAGATTGCTATGAATTCCCAGCTAAACTGGTTTACATAGTGAGTTCAAGGCACTCCTGAAACACAGGGTGAATCCCTGCATAAAAAATATATATGTCACGAAAAAAATATATATATGTCACGAATATGAGTTAAGATTAATAATATCAAGAAGAATAAAAATTGGGTAGGGGAATTTAGAGGAAGAGGGAAGAAGATGGATGAGAAGAGGCTTAAAAAGAAGTATACTACATTATGTACATGTCACTACACCACATAATGACTGCAAATTTAATGTACTAAAACTGTATGCTAATAAAAATGTTCTAAAAATTGGAGGAAGAGAAGCTACAATAAGACTTACATATGTGTATTTAGTGAAATGCATGATTAAAACCAACATACTCCTGCAATTCCTGTTGTCCACTTTATCATGTTCTTTGACACAAATATTTGTGGACCTTATGGAACACATGCTGAAAATATTCCTACTTTGAATTTAAGTCCAAGGCCCTCTGGAAAATTCGCAAAGTTGAGAATGTCATACTGTGCATCCAGTTTCCATTGGTCATCCAAATTTTCTTGGTTTCCATCAGGGTTGCTAAATTGGCTGCCTTTCAGAAATGGATGGAGCTGAAAGAGACATCAACCCAGGATGGACAGGGTTAATGATTAAAACAAAAATGAGTAAAGAAAATCCCCTAATTGTCTGTAATCTCTGCTCCAGAAAGCAAATTTATCAATGTTATCTGCTGAAGAAGAAGTGAAAGTTTGAGCAGGACTACAATGTACTGTTCTTACATGGCTTGTAGTTCCAGAGAAGATATTCTTTCAAAGTCCATTTTGATAAAAAGTACACTTGGACACTAGACAAAACTCAACTATGGAATGACAGTGTACAATGTCCATTTTCCTCAGAACACTACCCACAGCATATACCGGTAAATTGTACAGTATAGACTTGAGCACCCATTTGGTTCATCAAGGACTTTTAAGTTTTCTTGTACTTTAAGAATTTCTTGTAAAGAGTTTCTATATTTAAATGAAAACTTTAAGTGGGTCGGTGCTAACGTCATTTTGGACTGAAGCAATCATCCTGCCTCATCCTCATTTTCTGCTTGCTGGTGATTCCTCGGCCTCATTAATCATTGCCACTGAGGTCAATATTTAGCTTTTTTATAGTGAGCCCTGTACATAATTTCTACACATTGAGAATATATTCAAAACTTCTTGAATGTAGTACATGTAGAGCAAACAGAAATGATGATGACAGTAGATTCCACCCACTTGAAGATATATTACCTGCCAGGGGGATAATTTTATGTTTCTTTTTTTCATTGGTGGCTTGTGTATTTGTTGAAGTATTTCATGGAGGGCATGGAACACAGCATACACAGCGTTGTATATATTATAATTCGCATCACTCATGGCCTTGCCAAAACAATTCCCAGGGAACCACGCCAGAGAAGCATTTGGTGTGCAGTTCTTCAGTGCAGAGTCAATCAGAGAATGAGCAATGGACATTGTTGAACCAATATGTAGTAAGGTAAGTGTCTTCTGGGTATTTGAAAGGGGTAGCTGACTGGAAAAAAGTTTCAAAAGCAAAAATTTCCTCCTGGTGATGTGAGAAGACAAGAGTCCCATGGAATGAGTCAAATATGAAATTTCTGCCTGAAATGTCAGCATGCCATAGTGAATTTGTGACCCAGACTCTCCACGTTACTAACTGCTGCTCTATAGGATAGTTTACATCATTTAGAGCATAATTATTATAGTAAATGACAACCACATATACTGTTGATGTTTCTCTGATCAGAAAATCATGTTGCCATGTATTTGAGACAGTTGATACCAGAGCATTTGGAATCATTTTCATAAATGCTACACAGACTTTGTTACTCTCCATCCCTCACTTATATCTGAGAGAAACCGAAGGCCTTTCCGACCTTCTGAGATGATTAATCCCACCCAGACCCAGCTGAAATGGTGCATCAGTGAGACTATGCCACGGGCCAGAGGTGTGTCTTTTGGTTCCATCTGATAAAGAGAAGGAAACTGACCTTTGTCACTTAGCATAGGATCAAAAGAACCAAATGTAAGCTAAAAAGTAGAGAAAATTTGAATAAATATGAGGGAGAGATTTGCTATAAAGCACACAGTGCTCAAACTGAAGGGTATTAAGTAACAGTTGAATGTGGTAGAAGATGATATTTGTACTTCTCGTCTTTCTTATCACCTTACTGTAAACTTTTATAAGAAAATAAGTGACCCTGTTGTGACTCCCAGGAAGCTTTTTGGTTTTTTTCTCCATCCTGTTTTCTTCATACAAAGAAATTGTAACTCTCCAAACCTCCCCTTAGTTGCTGTTTGATTCAAACATGTTGAGAGATGCATAAACCCAGTCTCTTCCTTTCCCTCATTTTAGGTACCTGAGAATAACACCAATAGTGACATGGTTTCCTTTTTGCCACTCCAACCGTCTTGCATCTGCTGAAATTTGTAGAGTTCCAGTAATGCTGTAACTGGAGCAGAAGCTGACCATGTTCCTGTTAGTACAGCTACATTTATGCTCTGTCTCCTACAGGTGTAGTTAAAGGTCTCCTGCTGTCCTGTGAGCAAAATGAAGGAACTCTCCAATGTCCTCCAATGACTGTCTAGGAAATTATGGAACTCATATCCCAGAAAGATATTGGGTAAAAGATGAGGATTCCTGTTGATCTCTTCTATAGCAATAATGAAGGCTAGAGAATGCTGGTAGCTATTGGGTAGAAGCCTTCAAGGGGAGAAAATATCCTTAGAAAAAGACTCATTCTACAATTATCTTGCAAATATATTTGGATAACAAATGCTTTTGTACCTTGGTTATATGATGTAATTCAGATTATGAATAGGTCAGTGTTGGAAGTTTTGTTTTTAGGAAGTAATTAGAATTAAATGAAGTTGTAAGTGTGAGTTTCTTGCGGATATGGCTAGGTCCTTACAAGTGCCTGGAGGATAGTTTCTTCATTATTCTGTTACCTGATGACACACTGAAGAGACTGTCAGTAGAAAACTAAGATGCAGATGGTCTTTCGATTTTTTTCAGATTTCACATCATTTAAAAATATATAAATGTAGTTTTAGGTATTTAGTTTTGTTCAATTTTTATGCAATGGATGAGTTGAATAATACCTTCATTGAAAATAAGCATTCAGGAAATTTAATCTATCTCTGGAAAAACTCTTATGATTGTTCAGATTTTACAGCTAAAGCAAATAATATAGCTGATTATAGGAGGTCCTTACTGATTTCCACATATTTGGGGTAAAGTTTAGAGAAAGGAGAAGCATATTACATTCTTGTCGAATATTTTCTTTATACCTTAAAATGATTACAGTTATTACAGTAAAAAATAACAAGAGAAATGTTACTAAAGTGCTGGAAGTAAAGAATATTTGGAGTATTTTAAGGCGGTTAATGGCAATATATCTTTTAGCATAATAAATTTTTATTTAAACATTCAGGAAATTCTTTGATCACTTCTTGTTTGTCAAAAGCTTCTGGAATTTTCTGTGAAATAAAATCACTATATTGTGCCTTCACGTGATTAACTCTGGATCTAGGACTGTGCAACTTCTAGCTCTTTCCCAAAGCCAACAGGATCATTACAGGGGAATATTTTGAATTGCTTCAGTACACCGGGGTTGGCCACAAAAGCTCTGCACAAGACACATACAGAGCTGTCCAGGGTGGTCCATGCCGGTTACCTCAACACTTAGGAAGTTGACACAGGAAGATCACTGTGAGTTCAAGGCCAGCCTGGGTTACAAACTTATCTCAGGGCCAGCCTGAACTGCAGAGTGAGACTCTGTCTGAACAAGACATAAAAAACACCTACAAGATAGAACATGCAGAACTGCTTTAGAAATTGATAAGGTTTGGGCCAGCAAGAGAGCTCAGCGATCTGGAGCACCTGCTTAGGCAAGCTTAGGCAGGCATAGGGGACCACATTTTGATCCTGGGCACCATGTAATGCACTGGCTCTTCCCTCAGAATAGGCAGAACTGTGCCCCCTACAAAGAAAATGAATATCACATGGTCATTGGAATAACCGTGTATGAAGGAAAGTAAAGTATCTAGAGGTTGATTGTAGGCAATATGTCTTTCATTGTGAAACTTTTTTCACATAATTTCAGCATTGTCCATGCTTTCTATTGGACATTATGTAATAGCAGTATGTCATGAGATTTTAGCACTAAGAAGTGATTTCAACCTAAACTATATTATGAGAGCACTAAAAATAACTCCCTTGAATATATATATATATATATTACTCAATTACATATTCATAAAGCACAATCTTGATTGACTTATAATTCTTA
>NW_004525091.1:114416-115938 GCF_000260255.1 Octodon degus
GGGCCTGAGACTGCATTTTGTTCCTTCTCTTTGTCATTTTGTATACCACTGTCTTCTGACCTTTGGTGTAGAGCTTAGATAGAGTTATTACCTTAGCAACAGGTCCGGATCTATGAAGTTCAGATTCCTCCAGGTGGATGTTTCTTGGATCTGGCTGCTGTGCTCCACTTCTTTCTGCTGCAACCATTACTGTTGGACCCTTTGTGTCTCTCTGGCAAGATGTTCTGCTCCTGAATCAGCTGGGTGGGTCTTGCCTCTAGCCTCTTTTCAGGGAGTTCTGCTGAAGGGTTCCCTGCTGGGCCTGCGCTCTGGGTCCATTCAGGATCCCGCAGGCCCTCGGTTGTCTCACTCACTCCCCGGGCCTGCGCACTGGGTCTGTTCAGGATCCCGCCTTCCAGGTCATCTCACTCACTCGCAACTGGATTTTGTTCTTAACAAGCAAGAAAGTTTTTAAGCATAAAATGTTCCTAAAATCCCAAGAAGTCATATATCTTTGGCCCATCTATAGAAATTATGATTTGTAGAGTCACTGGATGACCAAGCAGATTCAAAATTCCATTTGCTATATCACACATGCATGCATGCATAAACACACTACCACTGCCACCACAGTAATCATTATCAAGATTACATAAAAAAGTATTAATATGTAGTAAACAATAAAACAGCAAAAATATATATTTCATTCAGACATGTTACTTAAGGTAATACAGAAAATCAAACCAATTATCCAGAAGTAGTACCAGGATGTCAAGCTATATGGATAGAATGAAAAGATTAAAAAATAAGAAGTTTGGACCCAGTCCTAGCCCAGGTCCGGTGAGTGTGCAGAGAGCTTCCTGCTACCCTGCGCCGGCGGGATCAGTCCCAACCCAGGCGCAGAGTGGGCCGGACCCTCTCCCAGCCCCTTGGGCTGCCCCCAACCACTCTGCAGTGCCTCCCCGACCCCAACTGCCGAGTAGGAAGTTTTGCCCTGTCCCGGAGCCCCCAGACGCAGTCCTCGCGCAGGTCCCGTGAGTGTGTGCAGAGAGCTTCCTCTTCCTCCTACTTCACCTTGGCCCCTCCAGGCACAGCTCAGGCCTGGCATATACTCCTGAGGTGTAATCCTGCAACTGCAATCCCTGCAGGGGAGAGTGTAGAGGATAGATCCAACCAGCTAGTCCAGGAGCAGAACATCTCTCCACAGGGGCACAACAGGTTTACCCTTAAGAGCAGCAGCGGGAAGGATTGAGCACAGCAGCCAGACCTAAGTCAGACGCAGCTGTATAAGTCCAAACTTTGTAGAACTTCAGTACGTGCGAAGGTTATAACTACAGCAAATATCTACAACAAAGGTCAGAAGACAGTGCTACACAAAACCATTCCTCAGGTGATGGGCGTCTTGGTTGTTTCCAAGTTTTGGCTATCACAAAATGTGTTGCTATAAACATAGGCACACATATATCACTATGATATGTTGATTTCAGATCCTCTGGGAAAATTCCCAGTAGAGGAATAGCTGGTTTAAAGGGGATTTCCACAG
>NW_004525091.1:122807-134596 GCF_000260255.1 Octodon degus
TTTGTATCTGTGTATTCAAAGTGGTTGGGATAGATATATAGTTACATTCTGTGAATGAATAGAATGATTTGTTCTAATGGTGTTTGTAAATAGGATCTCAAGTCCGTATCTTGTACAGCAATTAACCACTAAGAAGAACATATGTAGTGTATTATTTGTTGAAAAATAAAAAAAAACATAAATTAAAAAAAAATAAAGTTGATTTCCAGACCAACTTTTCTAAGGAATCTCCATACTGGTTTCCATAATGGTTGCACCAGTCTACATTCCCACCAGCAATGGAGAAGGGTTCCTTTTTCCCCACAACTTCTCCAACGTTTGTTGTTTGGTGATTTCTTTATGATAGCCATCCTTTCTGGGGTGAGATGATATCTCAATGTGGTTTTAATTTGCATTTCATGAATGGCTAGTGATGTGCGCTTTACTTTTCATACCTTGTATTTATACATTTGTGCTGGATGTTTAAGATCAAATAAAGTAAGACCTATGTGACAAGATATGTTACTTTTGTGTCTGACAAGATTAGTCAAATCCCGTCAGGATTTACATTGATACTCTGTACTGAAATTTGTATATCGTTTGTCTGTGTGAGACATTGAATGAGTCATGGCCCTTTCTTGACCAGTTTTCTCTCTGTGAAAGCATGAAAGAATGTTTTCTGTCCATGTGACTCTCAGTAGGCACATTCTACATCATTGAACACTTTCCTCTGTGGGCCCATAATCTCCTTGATCTGTAGATTTTGGATATCAGTGAGTTACAGGATGTTACAGTACAGATTCTCTTATGTCCTGAGTCCTCACTGACCTTGAAAGGCTCGGGCTAAAATTTTGGCTCTCTTTCTAGCCCTTCATTTTCTCTATTTTTTGGTCTGCGAACTTAAGTTGTTAATCCTTCAGAAGAGAAGCTTAATGACATTATTAGCCTATAACATAGGCAATTGAGTTTAACCTCACTATCTGTCTGAGTACCAAACATCTTAGACATCACATGGAACAGGTATTTTCCATCAAGGATTGACATGTTAAACTTTAAATCCCTGCACAATGTGAAGAAAAAAAAAGAAATAGTTAAAATATAGGAAAATTAATTGCACTTTCAGCATTGTAGCATGACAGTTCTATAACATTTTTTTTGTCTCTTGTTTTTATTTATTCCCCCCTCCTTTTTTGTGGTACTGTGGATTGAAGTAAGGAACTTATGCTTTCTAGGAAAGCGCCTATTCTACTGAGCTAACTCCGTGGCCCTTATTATTATTTTTATAAAAACACTTACTTGAGAGACAGTATAGCAGTAACTGATGTGACATGACAGACTACTAATTTAGAAGACCAGAATTACAGGCCTTCCAAGCATGACCCTAGTATTAGACATTGTTATCTTCAGTGCAGTTTCTTCATTCAGAGGTAACAGCATATATAGTTAGTTAGGATGAGAATCCTATAAATTAACTCCTACTTTGAAAAATATTCCAAATTTCTCAGCATCATAGTCTTAACTATCTGTGCATATGACTGTATGCTTTTACCCCTGTCATGTTTTATAGCATTTCTCCTTGCCCTGTCTTTATTGTTTAATCCTTAAATTATCCATTTATTTTTAATTGTGTTATAATTGTATTATACCTGTCTTTTTTATTTCTTGTTTTGAGATCTTACGCTAGGGACACTAAATGATATTTACACATGTGTGTCTGGTTTATTTCACTTATGAGTATATTTTTAAGTGGCATCCACTTAAATATAAAGGCTTTGAGTTTATCATTCATTATAGTTGAGTAATACTCCATTGTATAAATACACCACATTTTTTTCATCCATTACTCAGGTGATGGGTATCATAGTTGTTCACAAGATTTGGGAATAACAAATTATGCTGCTATAAACATAAGTACACATGTATCACAAAGATATGATGTTTTCAGATCCTCTGGAAAAATTCCCAGTAGAGGAATAGCTGGTTTAAAGGGGATTTCCAGACCAACTTTTCTAAGGAGTCTCCATACTGATTTCCATAATGGTTGCACCAGTCTACATTCCCACCAGCAGTGAAGAAGGTTCCCTTTTTCCCTATAGCCTCTCCAGCATTTGCTTATGGTTGGTTTGTTTATGATAGCCATTCTTTCTGGAGTAAGATGGTATCTTAGTGTTTCTTTAATTTGCATTTCATGGAAACCTAGTGATGTGGAGCATTTTTCACATATCTATTCGCTTTTATAATTTTGTCCTCTGTGTGTTCATCTTGGTTGCCCATTTCTGAATTGGGACTTTAAATTTAGGGGTCCTAATGTTTTTTATTTCTTTATAAATTCCAGAGAGCAGACCTTTGTCTGAGTCCTTATTAGTTAGGATTTTACCAAAATTCGTGGGTTGTCTTTTCACTTTGTTGGTAATTTATTTTGATATTCAAAAACTTCTCCATAAAGGGTGGTCCCAGTTGTTAATTCTTCCAAGCATCACCCATGCAATTTGATATTTTTTTCATGAGCTCTTTGAATATCCCTATGTCTTCAAGAGTTACTCCTACTCTCTCTTCCAGATTCATTGTTTTTGGTTTAAAGCTTAGATCTTTAATCCATTTTTGACTTTAGCTTAGTTCATGGTAATAGACCTGGGACAAGTTTTAGTTTTCTGCATGTAGAGAGCCAGTTTTATCCGCACTATTTGTTAAAGAGGCTATCTTTCTTCCAGTGAATATGTTTGACTCCATTGTTGAAGTGAGGTGGATGAGTATGTTCGTAGAGGCCTTTGCCTCTTTGAATCTATTCATTTGTACCACAGGTCTATTTTGTTGCCAAAACTATGCTGATTTTACCACAATAGCTTTGGAGCATAATTTGAAGTCCAAAATTGTAATGTCTCTTGTGTTGTTTTTGTTGCTCAGGAGTGCTTTTGTTATTTTAGGTCTTTTGTGGTTCCAAATAAATTTGAGGAATGCTTTCTCTAGGTCTGTGGGGTATGTTGGTGTTAGTTTGATAGGGATTGTATTAAATCTGTACAAGAATTTTGGGACTATGGCCATCTTCACGATACTGGTTCTTCCTATCCAGGAGCAAGGAATATATTTCCATTTTCTGAAATCCTCTACGATGTCTTTTTCCAGAGTACTGTAATTTTCCATGAAAAAATCTTTGACTTCTTTAGTTAGATGAATTCCAAGGTATTTCATTTTCCATATTTCAACTGTAAAAGATATACAATTTTCTCTAATTTCCCTCTAATTGTGTTTGTTATCTGTGCAGAGGAATGCTACTGACTTTTGGGTATTGACTTTTTATCCTGCTATGCTACTGAATTTGTGTATTAATTCTAGTAGCTTCTTGGTGGAGTTTTTTGAGTCTTCAAAGTAAAGTATCATGTCATCTGCAAATAATGATAACTTCTTTACTTATGCTAATGCCTTTAATTTTTTTCTCTTGTCTAATGGCTCTAGCCAATGATTCCAAAACTATATTGAATAGGATTGGTGATAGAGGACATCCTTGTCTTGTAACAGATCTGAGAGTAAAAGATTTCAGTTTTTTCCCATTTAGAATTATATTGCCTTTGGGTTGTCACAGATGGCTTTTATCAGATTGAAGGAGAGGCCTTCTATTCTAATTTTCTGTAGGACTTTGAACATGAATGAGTGTTGGACTTTGTCGAAAGCCTTTTCTTCATTAATTGAGATGTTTATGTTATTTTTAGATTTCACTCTATTGATATGGTGTATTACATTTATAGATTTTTGAAATTTGTGCCATCCTTGCATCCCTGAGATGAATCTTACCTGGTCATGGTGTATAAGCTTCTTGATGATTTGCTGTATTCTGTTTGCTAGGATTTTATTGAGGATTTTTGGCATCTATGTTCATGAGAGAGATTGGTCTGTAGTTCTCTTCTTTAGTTGCGTCTTTCTCTGGTTTTGGTATCAGTATAATACTTGCCTCGTGGAACGATTTTGCGAGAACTATTGCCTTTTTAATTTCGTTGAAGAGTTTGAGGAGTGTAGGGATTATATCTTCTGGAAGATTCTTGTTGAATTCAGGTGTGAATCCATCAGGACCAGGACTTTTCTTTGTCAGCATGCTTTTTATTGCATTTTGTATTTGCTTGGATGTTATTGGGTTATTAATAGTTGTTATATCTTCTTGATTCAGTTTTTGTAATTTGCAACAAACTAGGAATCTTTCCATTTCGTCTGTGTCTTCTATTCTGTTAGTGTAATGCTTCTCAAAGTAGCTTTTGATAATCTTCTGAATTTCCACTGGGTCTGTGGTGATTACACCCTTTTCCTTCCTTATTGCTTGTATTTGAATTTTTTCTTTCCTGTCTTTGATGAGGTTAGCTAGGAGCTTATCGATTGTTTCAGTGTTTTTTAGGAGCAGCTTTTTATTCCTTCATTCTTTGAACTGTTTTGTACATCTCAATGTAATTAATTTCTGCTCTAATCTTTATGATTTCTTCCTATCTTTGAGGTCTGGGTTTAGATTGCCATTCCTTTTGTAGATGTTGGAGGTGTAGCATTAGGGTGTTTATTTGTTCTCATTCTGTTTCTTAATGTGTGAGTTCTAGCTTTAAATTTCCCTCTGAGGATTGCTTTCTTCCCATCCCATGAATTCTGATAAGTTGTGCTTGAATTTTCATTGAATTGTACATATTGGTGAATTTCTTATTAATTTCATTGTGACCCAATGATTCCTGAGTAGGGCCTTGTTTTATTTCTATGTATTTAGCGAATTTTTCTGGTTTCTTTTGTCATTTATTTCCAGTTTCATTAAACTGGGGTCAGATTATATGCATGGAATAATTTCTGTTTTGTTCCATATACTTAAGCATGACCTATGGACTAGTATGTGATCTATTTTATATAATGTCCCATGTGCAGCTGAAAAAAGTATGTATTCAGCTGTGGTTGGGTCTAACACTCTGTATGTATCCACCAAGTCCATTTGTTCCAAGCTCTGATTCAGTTCTGCTACTTCTTTACTAATTTTTCCTCTGGTTGACCTATCTTTTTGGGACAAGGAGGCGTTAAGGTCTCCTGTTAAGATTGTATTATTAGATATTAGATTTTTCATGTCCCTTAAGATTTGTCATATAGTTGGGTGCTCCCGTGTTTGGTGCATAGATATTTATGAGTGTTACATCTTCTTGGATTTTTCCCCTGACCAGTCTATGGTGACCTTCTTTATTTCATTTGTTCATTCTTGGTTTGAAGTTGAGACTATGTGAAACAAGATTACCTCCTATGCTTTTTTATGAGGTGCTCTGCCATGTAGCACTGTTTTCTTTCCTTTGACTTTCAGCCTATGAATTTCTTTATAAGTTAAGTGTGTTTCTTGTATACAGAATATTTTTGGATTTTGTTTCCTAATCCATTGTGCCAGTCTATTTCTCTTAATTGGTAAATTGAGTCCATTTACATTGATGCTTATAATTGAGATGTGTTGACTTACAGTTGACATGTTATTAGTCTGCTGTTGTTTCTTCCTTTTTTCCACATCTATTTAATTGTTTGCCCTATTTAGTATGTTCCTTCTGTTGTTGTTCATGGAGTTCTGATCATTTTGCTTCTTCTCTAGAACAGCTTTCAGTAATCTGTGTAGGGTAGGCCTTGTTTTCATGAAATTTTCTAGCTGTTCTTTGTCATGGAAGTATTTCACTTCTCCATCAAACTTGAAAGAGAGTTTTGCAGGGTATAGTAGTCTGGGCTGAAATTTGTTTTCATAGAGGACTTGAAGTACTCTGCTCTATGCTTTTGTTGACTTCATGGTACGTGAAGAGAAGTTGGCAATTATTCTGATGGATTTTCCTTTGAATGTGATCTGCTTCTTTTCTCTAGCGGCTCTTAGTACATTATTCTTGTGCTGGATTTCTGGGATCTTGACTATTATATAGCTCGATGTGCTTTTAATTGGGTTGAAGTTATTTGGTGTTCTATATGCTTCAGTTACCTGAATGTCAGATTGTTTCCTCATATTTGGAAAGTTTTTTGCTATTAGTTCAGCCCATATTTTTTTGTATTATTTTTAGTGACTCCTTCTTTCTTATTGATGCTTATTAGTCTCATATTGTTCATCTTTGTATTGTCTTGCAGGTGATGGATCATGTTTTCTACTTCTAGTTGTTTTAAAATGATCTTTTCTTACCTTTTCACTAGTTGCATAAACATCTTCAAGATCTGAAACTCTATCTTCACTTTCACTCAAACAGTTTTGCAGGATTTTATTTGAGATTTTAAGCTCTTCTATATCTCTTTGAATCTACTTTATGCGATCTATTTCTTTACTGTATCTCTCATTCAAGGAACCCATCATTTTTCTAATCTCCTCTATTTTTTAAAATGTCTTCTTCTTTTTCTTTCTTTCTTTTTTTCTTTTTTGGCTGAACCAGGGATTGAACTCAGGCCCTTTCACTTGCCAGGGAAGCGCTTATTCCACTGAGCCATCTCCCCAGCCCCTTAATGTCTTCTTTTGAAGCAGTTATTAATTCTTTTTCTGAGAATTTTTTTTTCAGATTGGGTTTCCTCCATTTGTTTCTATATTTGATTTTACTTCAGATGCTCTGAATTCAGAGATTATTTTTTTATTTCAGACATTAATTCTGCTCTCAATTCCTCTACACCTTTCTCTTTTTGTTTCTTCTGACGCTATTAATTCATGCATTTCAGCTGAGCTAGTGTCCTCTGCTCTTGTTCTAGGTGTGCTCGAGGCTTGAGATTGCATTTTGCTCCTTCTCGTTGTCATTTCGTATAGTACTGACCTCTTACTTTTGGTGTAGAGGTTTGGTGGATTTATAACCTTGGCACCTACTGAAATTTGGGTGGAGATCAATTAAGTTTGAGTTTATCCAGTTACACCTGGCTTGGGTCTAGCGGTTGTATTGAGCTCCTTCCTACTGCAGCCCTTGGAAATGAACCTGTTGTGCCCCTCTTGCACAACAATGAACCTGTTGTGCTCGTCGGTTGTGCCCCTTGCCCTGGGGGACTGGGAAACACTGAAGCTGTGTTTTAAAAAATTATGTTATTTTGAAGAGTCAAAACAAATGCAAAAACAAGTAGTAGAAACAAAGACAGAGAGTAACATAGAAAAATACAGGTTTTCAAAACAAGAACGATAAATTAACAATGGTTCTCATATTACCTATTTTTATTGTTAAAACTGTTGCTCTCATTAACAGATAGAGTTATGCAAGATGGGCAAGCGTTAATATCCAGATATTTCTTTAAAAATCACTCATAAAATATTTAAAAAATTACTCTTCCACTTTCCTTGGGTGTTCCAGCTTCATGTGAATTTCGCTCCTGTAATATAAAGTCTTTATTAGTGTGTCAGTATGTGCAATTAATGATGTCAACATGTGCAATTATTTTGATATGAAGAGCTATTCAGAAAACCCAACGTGAACACAATATGTTTCCATTTATTATGATTAATTTCTTGTACGTGGGCGTTAAAAATAACCGTATGACGCCAAAATTGTGTTTTTGTTCAAAATATAAACTCTCAAGAATTATCTGAGTGAGGTTTTCCAAACACAGGTTACATTTTCCGGTTACTTATCCTTCGTTAGCGTATTCACTCATTTTACTTTGGTGCATGAAAACAGACTGCAAACTGGATACTATGGAGACTGAAAAAATCAAGAGAGTATCTGTTTTCTACTTTATTTTTAAATTAAAGATATCAACAAATTTTAGATGTGTTCAATGATAATATTCAACATAGAGAATTTGCATCCATACATGACCTATCTTGATGCCTCCAGTTGTACTTGTTATGTTACTAGCACCAGTTATGTCAATATAGCCCTACATGGTAGAAGGATGAAGCAACATTTTCTGTTCATGATACTAATATCATTTTTGTGATATCTACTTTTTGGAATATTAACGTTAATTATTACATAAAACCCAAATTTCTAACATTTAGGGGTAAGGACTTTTGAAGTTATGTGGGAAAGGCCATATCATTTGGTTTATATTTGACCTTGTGTTAGTTTGGAAGGTACTCGTGAACTAAATCTTTTACATAATGACCTCTCTACCCTCTGTGCAGGCTCCTCTCCAGTAACTACCAGCACTTTCTAGCCTTCATGTTTGCCATAGAGGAGATCAACAGGAGTCCTCATCTTTTACCCAACATGTCTCTGGGATATGAGTTCCATAGTTTCCTTTACAGTCACTGGAGGATACTGGAAAGTTCCTTCATTTTGCTCTCAGGACAGGATGAGATCCCTAATTACTCCTGTAGGAGAGAGAGCAAGTCCATTGCCATGCTAACAGGAACCTCGTGGACAACTGATACTCAAGTTGGGAGCCTGATGGACCTTTACAAATTTCCATTGGTGAGTGTGAAGTAAAGGGGAAAGGTGAAATCATGTTTATGTTTGTGCCATTCTCATGTGCACCAGGGAGGGTAAAGAAGGTGAATGAATTTATGCATCTCTCAAGGTGCAAAAGTACAGACAATATTTAGGCAAAGACTTGTCATTTGCATGATTTCCTTGTCTGTAGTAAGGAGGAGGAGAAAAAAATACAATATTACTTGAAAGTCTGTATCTGATTATTTATTTTTCTAAAGAAAATTATTAGGGAACAAGATGATTGAAAAAGACAGAAAAAAGGATCTTATACTGTGTTTAGCTGTTACTTAGTATATTTTGTTAGTTCTCATTGTTAGTTTTGTCAATGGTCTTTACACATTTCATTCAATTCTATTCATTTTAGGTTACTTTTGGATCATTTGATCCTCTACTGAGTGGCAATGACCAGTTTCCTTCTCTCTATCAAGTGGCCCCAAAGGATGCATCTTTGGCCACTGGCATGGTCTCCTTGATGCTTCATTTCAGCTAGACCTGGGTAGGATTGATCATCACAGAAGGGCATAGAGGTCTTCAATTTCTCTCAGATGTGAGAGCAGAGATGGACAGGAACAGAGTTTGTGTAGCATTTGTAAAATTTATTCCCACTCTTCTTGTTTCATATCTTTCATATCTAATGCCGTTTGACATCCTGAAAGGAGAAACATCACTAGTCAATGTGGTTGTTATTTACTATGACACTGCTGGTCTAAATGAAGTAAGCTATAACATAGAGCAACATTTCGTGACATGGAGAGTCTGGGTGACAAACTCACAATGTCAGGCTGACATGTCTGGAACCAATTTCATACTTGACTCATTCCATGGGAGTCTCACTTTTTCAAATCATCGTGAAGAGATTTATGGTTTTAAAAGTTTTGTTCAGGCAGCCAACCCTTTCAAATACCCAGAAGACACGTACCTCACCATGTACTGGTACAACAATTTCCACTGCTCATTCTCTGACCCTAATTGTACATTGAAGAACTGTACACCTAATGACTCTCTGGCATGGCTGCCTATGAATCATTTTGACACTGCCATGAGTGACGCAAGTTACAATATATACAATGCTGTGTACGCAGTAGCCCATGCCCTCCATGCAATGCTTCTTCAACAAGCACAAACACCAGTAGTGGAAAGTGAAAGAGTGATGGCATTTTCTGCCTGGCAGGTAAGTATCTTTCATTGGATGGCTGCCACTATCATCATGGTGTCTTTGAGTTTTCCACATGCACTGCATCCACAAAGTTTATCATTCTTTTTTCAATAGTATAAGAATTATGTATGTGGATACCTGTTGAGGAAGAAAATCTTGAGCTCGGTAGAAAAGATCACTAACTGAGAAACAACTGTAAAGTTACAAACACATAGGAGGCCAGGTCATTAGTTTGGTCTAAGGGATGGCAATTCTCTGCCCATCTAATATTTTCAGCAAAAAATCTGAATATTTCTCATGGATTATTTAATGGATAGAGGAATTATTTGTAGTCCTGTGTGAGGCAAAATAACTCTAAATCATAAGCTGAGTTTATTGCATGCATTTTCTACTTTAATTATGCAACCTCTTTTTGTACTAATAATCTGTTTTAGGCAGATACTGTGGAAATAAAAGAAAAAAATAAGTCTTGAGGGCTTACATGCCAGAGTTGATTTCTGTGTAAACAACATGCCCTGTGCTTAAAAATAGACTTGGATGAACTACTTTTTTCTACTGCTAGTGACATTGTATGAACATTGTATTATTTTAGACTTCTGAAGTGATTCATTTTTTATATTTTTTTAGATGTCAGTGCTAAAGGTGCATTATGGAAATGAAATTAGAGGAAACTGCATTCCTTTATTTAAATTTGCATCTTAATCATGGATCCCTGTTCACTATAGGATGTTATATTTCTTTTAGCTCCATCCCTTTCTGAAGGACATCCAATTTAATAATCCTGCTGGACACCACGTGACCTTGGATGATAGAAAGAAGCTATATGAAGAGTATGACATTCTAAGTTTTTGGAATTTTCCTGAAGGTCTTAGACTTAAGTACAATGTAGGAAGATTTTCTCCTCATGCTCCAATTGGCCAACAGCTGTCTTTATGTGACGACATGATAGAGTGGGCCCTCGCTATTACACAGGTATTTTGTACCTAAAGGTAATGCATATGATTAAGAAAAAATATTATTTTAAAGATTTTGTGTCCACAGTTCTGATCATGAAATGGTCACATAGTGAAGATAAATAATAAATTGTCTACTTTGAATATTTATTTAACAGCCTTTTGATGAATGAGAAACTCATTTAGGAAATCCCCTGAGGAGGGAAAGCCTGCCTGTTGTTTTGTTTGCACCCCTTGCCCAGAGAATGAGATTGCGAATAACACAGGTAAGAGCTCACCTTAAGGACAGATTCTCCATCTCTGCTTTAAACCCACCCTATCCATTCAGAAAACAGGAAAAAAATCTGCAGAAGACACCAGTGATGAAAGCTTTTTTTCCATTAAAGTTTGAAATCTATTAATTCTGCTCAGTACTGTTACTCCTTAAAAGACACATTATCCTTTCCATTACACCCGTTTATTATTTTTTGTTTCTTTGTTGAGCTTTTCTTTTTATTTCTTCCTTTGAGTTGCTGTGGAGTGAATAATAGTTTCTTTACCACTGAGCACCAACAGAGCCATTTTTACTTGTTATTTTGAAACAGAATCACGTCGTTTCTGCAGGCTAGCCTCATGCTTGCGATCAGCTAACAGCATAGCTGGTATTAAAGTTATGTGCCACTTCTAAAGATAAGAATCCATTCTACACACAACATTTTCTATTTTTTTAAGGTACATTTAGATCACATGAAGATAATGACCCAGTCTATTCTAGTTTTCCCGTTTCTAGCACTATTCTTGACTAAAGAGTGACCGTCAGGAGATTTTGTTTTGCTAGTGAAAGAGGCATATCTTTGATGTAAACATACTTCTAGTACCATGTAACGCCCATTGCTATGACTTTATCACCAACATCCTTGAATTTGGACATGACTGGAGGATGCAACCAATGTGATGAATTATAGCTCATGTCTCACAGCTGTAACAGTCAGACCCACGTATATGAAGGGATTTCCTCAGTGATACTGTCTACATTTTGGGATATGTTAAGGCTCTTTAGAGAGGAAGTAACTAGCATTTTAACAAAAAGATGAAGTGTGGGGTAAATCCTAGGTACGAATTAGGAGGAATTGTCAAAATAACAATTGCCTTTATTACATATTCAAAGGGCTAAAAATTGTATAGCATGTCATTCAGCTTTATTGGTAAAACGAGGACAGGTTTTGAGACGTGTAGTGAAGTTAATGGAATATGATATTCAAGGGTTATTCATACCATTTTTTTTTCAAAATTTTATTGATAAACAGCAATGAGACAGTTTCAAATCAAATTGGAAGTACAGTTTCAACAAATAAC
>NW_004525091.1:151538-152359 GCF_000260255.1 Octodon degus
TTTCTTTCTCTTGTCTAATGGCTGTAGCTAATGATTCCAGAACTATATTGAATAGGAGTGGTGAGAGAGCATATCCTTGTGTTGTACCCTATGTAAGAGTAAAAGATTTCAGTGTTTCCCCATTTAGGATTATGTTAGCTGTTGGGTTTTCATAAACGGCTTTTACCAGGTTGATGTAGACGCCATGTATTCCAATTTTCTGTAGGACTTTGAACATGAATGAATGTTGGACTTTGTCAAAAGCCTTTTGTGCATCAATGAAGATGATCATGTGTTGTTTAGTTTTCGCTCTATTGATATAGTGTATTACATTGATAGATTTTCGAATATTGACCCATCCTTGCATCCCTGGGATGAATCCTACCTGGTCATGTTGTATGATCTCCTTAATGATTTGTTGTATTCTATTTGCTAGCATTTTATTGAGGATTTTTGCTTTTATGTTCATGATGGAGATAGGCCTCTAGTTTCTTTCTTTGTTGCATCTTTCCCTGGTTTTGGTGTTATTATAATACTTGACTCCAGGAATAATTTTGGTAGGATTGCTTCCTTTTCAATTTCATGGAAGAGTTTGAGGAGTACAGGGAGTACATCTTCTGTAAAAGTGTTGTAGAATTCAGCTTTGAATCCATCCAGACCTGGAGTTTTCTTTGCCGGTAGGTTTTTCATTACATCTCGTTTTTCATTGGCTGTTACTTGGCTATTGAGAGTGGTTACATCTTGTTCATTCAGTTGTGGTAATTTGTACCTTTCTAGGAATCTGTCCATTTCTGCAGTGTCTTCTATTCTGTGAGAGTAAAGATTCTCAAAGTAGCTATTGA
>NW_004525091.1:154880-155470 GCF_000260255.1 Octodon degus
CTGGGTCGAATGAGGATCCGTGGGCCTGTGTCCTCTCACTCACTCACGGGGCCTGCACTTTGGGCCTGTTCAGGATCCCTCGGCCTGGGTTGTCTCACTCACTCGCCGGGCCTGTGCTCTGGGTCTGTTCAGGATACCACGGCCCTGGGTCTCACTCACTCGCCGGGCCTGCGCTCTAGGTCTGTTCAGGATCCCTTGGCCCTTGGTTGTCTCAATCACTCGCCATGCCTGCACTCCGGGTCTGTTCAGGATCCCGCAACCCTGAGTCACCTCACTCACTGTCTGGGCCTGCGTTCTGGGTGTGTTCAGGATCCCGCGGCCTGGGTGGTCTCACTCACTCACCGGACCTGCGCTCCGGGTCTGTTCAGGATCCCGCGGCATTGGTCGTCTCACTCTAGGGTGTTTATTTGTTCCCGTTCTGTTTTTCTAATGTGTGAGTTCATAGCTATGAATTTCCCTCTGAGAACTGCTTTCATCGTATCCCGTAAATTACGTTAAGTTGTGCTTGAATTTTCATTGAATTGTAGATATTGTTGAATTTCTTGTTTAATTTCATCTGTAACCCATTGGTTGCTGAGTAGGGTGTCATT
>NW_004525091.1:156970-172048 GCF_000260255.1 Octodon degus
GATCTGAAACTCTGTCTTCACATTCACTTAAACGGTTTTGCAAGCTTGTGATTGAGAGTTTCATTTCCTCTATATCTCTTTGACTCTGCTTCATGAGATCTATTTCTTTCCTGTATTGCTCTTTCAGGGAATCCGTCATTTTTCTAATCTCCTCTTTTTTTTTTTATCAACATCTTCTTTAGAAGCAGTTAGAAATTCTTTTACTGTAGCATTTTTCTCAGATTGGGTTTCCTGCCTATGTTTCTGTAGTTGCTTCTTTACTTCATCTTCAATGAGTTTTGAGAGTTCTTTTTCTATTTCAGAAAAGAATTGCACTCTGATTTCCTCTATATCTTTCTGCTGTTGCTTATTTACTATCGCCGCTAATAATTCATGCATTTGAGCTGAGCTAGTGTCCTCTGCACTTGATCTGGTTGGGCACTGGGCTTCTTCCATATGTTTCTGCATTTGATTCCTTAGTGCAGATGTTATTAATTGAAGGATTTCTTTTTTATTTCCAATCTGGGGTCTTCTATATCTTTCTGCAGCTCTTTCTTTATTTCAGAAGCCATTGATTCATTGCTTTCAGGTGTGTGATTTCCAATTTTTTTTTGTGTTAGTGTCCTCTGCACTTGTTATGGGTGGTCTTGTGTTCTGAGGTTGCATTTTGTTCCTTCTCGTCATTTTGTGTAGCACTGTCTTCTGACCTTTGTTGTAGATTTTTGCTGTAGCTATAACCTTCGCTCGTACTGAAGTTCAGGTGAGCTCTACAAATTTGGACTTATCCAGTTGCATC
Source organism: Octodon degus (assembly GCF_000260255.1). Classification (NCBI taxonomy): domain Eukaryota; kingdom Metazoa; phylum Chordata; class Mammalia; order Rodentia; family Octodontidae; genus Octodon; species Octodon degus. Next base: position 157,746 of record NW_004525091.1, read on the forward strand.
TGGCTTGGGTATGGCTGCTGTGCTCAGCTACTTTCCACTGCTGCCCTTGATTTTGAATCTGTTGTGTCTCTGTAGCAAGATGTTCTGCTCCTGGACTAGCTGGGTGGATCTATCCTCTACACACTCTTCAGGGATTGCAGCTGCAGATTACACCCCAAGCATGTATGCCAGGCCTGAGCTGTGCCTGGAGGGGGCATGGTGAAGTAGGCGGAAGTGGAAGCTCTCCCACACACTCACCAGATCTGGGCTAGGACTGGGTCTGGGCGTTCCCAGAACGCAGCAAAATTCCTACTCGGCGGGTGGGGTGTGGGATGTTCTGCAGGGTGGTTGGGGGCGGTCCAAGGTGGTGGGAGAGGGTCCGGACCACGCTGCGCCTGGGCTGGGACTGGTCTCACCAGCACCGGGTAGCAGGAAGCTCTCCACACACTAACTGGACCTGGTGTAGGACTGGGTCTGTGGCTTCGTGGAACGTGGTAGAAATTCCTACTCGGCGGGAGGGGTGGGGGAGCTACTGCGGAGTGGTGTTTGGCTGCCCAAGGGGTCGGGAAAGGGTCTGACCCACGCTGCGCCTGGGCTGCGACTAGTCCTGCCGGCGCAGGTAGCAGGAATCTCTCCACACACTCACGGGACCTGGGCTAGAACTGGATCATGTGGTTTTTACTTTTGGCTGTATTCATACAGCATATTACCTTTACAGATTTGCTTATGTTGATCCATCCTTGCATCCCTGGATAAATTCTACCTCATCTCGTTATATAATCTTCTTGATGATTTGCTGTATTCTATTTTCTAGGATTTTGTTGCGGATGTTTACATCTATGTTTATGAAGGAGATTGATGTATAGTTCTCTTTCTTAGTTGCATCTTTCCCTGGTTTTGATATCAGTATACTTGCCTCCAGGTATGATATTTGGGGGATTGCTTCCTTTACAATTTCATTGAAGAGATTGAAGCGTATAGGGACTATATCTCCCATGAATGTTATGGTGAATTCAGCTGTGAATCCATTTGGTTCTGTACCTTTCTTTGCCTATATATATTTTTTTAAAATTACATTTCATATTTCATTGGCTGTTATTTGGTTATTGAGAATTGTTATATCTTTTTGATTCAGTTTTGGTCATTTTTACTTTTCTAGGAATCAGCCCATTTTGTGTGTCTTCTGTTCTTTTAGAGTAAGGATTCGCAAAGTAGGTATAGCTAATCGTCTGAATTTCTACTGGATCTGTGGTAATGACACTGTTTTCATTTCTTATTGATTGTTTTGAAATTTTTCTTTCCTTTTTCTGATGAGGTTAGATAGAGGTTATTAATTTTTTTTAATCTTTGAAAATCCAGATTTATGATTTGTTAATTATTTAAACTATTTTCTACATCTTAATTGAATTAATATCTTCTCTAATCTTTATGATTTCTTCCCATCTTTGGGCTCTAGCTTTGGTTTGCTTTTCCTTTTCAGGATGCTGGAAGTGCAATATTAGGGTGTTCATTTTTTCCTTTTGTGTTTTGCTAATGTGAGTTACAAGCTATAAATTTTCCTCTGAGAACTGCTTTCATCACACCAGTTGAAATATAAATCCGATAAATCGCCTTCGATAAATTCAGATAAGTTGTGATTGAATTTTCATTGAATTGTAGATATTGTTCAGTTTTTTGTTTAATTCCATCTGTTACCCTTTTGTTGCTTTGTAGGATGTTGTTTAGTTTCCGTATGTTTATGGGACTTTTCTCTTTTCTTCCAGTTTCATTGCACTATGTTCAAATAATAATGTATGGAATAATTTCGGTTTTCTTCCATATACTTAAGCATGACCTATGGGCTAGTATGTGGTCTATTTTAGAAAATCACCTATGTACAGCTGAAAAAAGTGTATATTCAGCTGTCATTGAGTGGAACACTGTTTATATGTCCACCAAGTCCATTTGTTCCAAGCTCTGGTTCAGTTTTCCTACTTCTTTGCTATTTGTTTGTCTGCTTGACCCATCTTTTTGGGTAAAGGGGGTGTTAAGGTCTCCTGTTAAGGTTGTCATATTGGATATTAGATATCTCATGTTCCTTAAGATTTATCTTATACAGTTGGGTGCTCCCGTGTTTGTTGCATATACATTTATGAGTGATAACTCTTCCTCTTGAATTTTTCCTCTAACCAGTACATAGTGGACTTCTTCACATCATTTGATCATTCTTGGTTTGAAGTTGAGACTGTCTGATAACAGGATTGTTATACCTCTGCTTTTCTGAGTGCTGGGTCTTGTGGTATTGTTTTTCACCCTTTCCGTTTTAGCCTATAAATTTCTTTATGAGTGAAGTGTGTTTCTTGTATGCAGCATATTGCTGGGTTTTGTTTCCTTATCCACTGTGCCAGTCTTTTTCTTGTAATTGGTGAATTGAGTCCATTTATATGGATATTTATAATTGAAATGTTTTGAGTTCTGATTCACATGTTATTTACCTGCTATTGTTTACTTCTTTTTCTTCTGTGTTTAATTGTTTTCCTTATTACCTGGGTTCCTTCTGTTCTCATTCGTGGAGTTCTGATCATTTTGGTCCCTCTCTAGAACATCTTTTAATAGTCTTTGTAGTGTTGTCTTTCTCTTCATGAAATTCTTAAGTTGTTTGTCATGCAATTATTTCACTTCTCCGTGAAGCGTGTAGGAGAGCTTTACAGGATACAGTAGTCTGTGCTGGAATTTGTTTTAATGGAGGACTTGAAGTGCTCTGCTCCATGCTCTTGGCTTCATGGGTTGTGAAGGGAAGTCTGCCATTATTTTGATGTGTTTTCTTTTAAATGTGATTTGTTTCTTTTCTCTAGCAGCTTTCAGTAAATTGGTCTTGTGCTGGATTCCTGTGATCTTGACTTCTACACGTCTCAGTGTATTTCTAATTGGTTGAAGTTATTTGGAGTTCTGTATGGTTTGGTTACCCGAATGTGAGGTTGTTTCCTCTTATTTGGGAAGTTTTCTGGTATTACTTCTACCCATATTCTTTTTATACCATTTGTATTGACTCCTTTCTCATTGATGCCTATTAGTCTCACGTTGTTCATCTTTGCATCTTCTTACAGGTGATGAATTATTTTGTCCTGCTTCCTAGTTGTTTTTGGGAGAGGTTTTCTTATGTTTTAAGTAGCTGAAACAGTGTCTTCAATATTTGAAACTCTATCTTCACTTTCATGCAAACGGTTTGCAACTCGTGATTTAATTTTTAAATTCCTGTATATCTCTTTGACTCTTCTTCATGCCATCTATTTCTTTCCTGTATTGCTCATTGAAGGAAAATGTCGCTTTTCTAGTCTCCTCTATATTTTTAATCAGTGTCTTCTTGAGATGCAGTTATTAATTCTTTTACTTCAGAGATTCCTCCCGATCTGATTTCCTCTATATATTTCTGCATTTGATTCTTATTTTAGATTGTACTATCTCAGAGATGTCCTGTTTTATTTTAGTGATTATTTATGATCTGCATTTGTGTATGCCTTTTTGCTGTTGTTTCTTTACTTCAACAGCTATTAATTCAGACTTTTCAGCTGTGATAGCATCCTCTGCACTTGTTCTGGGTGGGCTCCGGGCCTGAGATTGCATTTTGCTCCTTCTCTTTGTCATTTTGTATAGCACTGTTCTCTGACCTGTGGTACAAAGCTTTGGTGCATTTCTAACCCTAGCACCTACTAGAATTCGAGTGACGATTTACTAAGTTTGCTTTCATCCATTTGTGCCTGTCTTGGGTCTTGCTAATGTGCTCAGCTACTTCCTGCTGCAGCCCTTGGCGGTGAACATGTTGTGACCCTCTGGCAAGATGTTCTGCTCCTGGATTTGCAGGGTGGTTTTGACCCCTAGTCTCTCTGCAGAGACTTAGCTGCAGAGTTTCACCCAAGTCTGTATGCCAGACCTGGCCTTGGTCTGGATAGTTCCCGAGAATGCATAGGAAGTTCTCACTCACAACCCAGACTTGAGTTGGCTCAGGAAGTGTAAAGGTGTCCTGAGAGCACAGCAAAAAGTCTCACTCATTTGATGGGAGTGGGCTCTTCCAGAGGGTCCAGCAGGTACAGGGGAGCACAGAAGCTGTCCCACACACTCGCAGGCTCTGGGCTTGAGTGAGTCTGGTGGGGTCCCAAGAACTCGTTGGAAGTTCTTACTCACAAGGTGGGCTTGAGGTCAAGAAACCACATTATTAAGATAGGTAAAGTACCAGAGCAGGAGGTAAAGAAGACAGAAAATATATGTCAAACATGTAACTTAAAGTATATTCCTTCTTGACCCTCCCTCTATCTTGTGCTTCCCCTCTTCTTTTTCTATTCATCTATGTCATTTATACCTGCATCTTATTTGTTGCATTGTTAAATTGGATTTTCTCAATTTAGTTCAATTATTGGTACTCCAGGTAAGAAGCTGCAAGTTTCAGCTAAGTGACTGATACATAGACATATAACATAAAACATAAACATGACATAAACATAAAACATAACATATAACAAGAAAAGTGTGCATGCACAATAAACCTTGGATTTGAAATGCTGCAACTCCTCATCTGAAACTTCCTCGGATCTAATATAAAAAATATTATTGTCTTACTGTGGGCCTTTTCAGACCACTTCAACAAACGCCTAACTTTTAATTAATCTAGTGCAATCTACCAGCAACATCCCAGATGTCGTCAATACACAGGACTTAGTGACACAGGGTTAGCAACAAATTTTCCCGAGAAGTTGACCCTTGAGATGTTACTATCTGTGGAGTTCGTGAAATCACGCTGCCTCCAGGTGAAGAGAATCATTGTGAAATGTATTTCTAAGTTGTGTTTTTCACCTGGAAACCAGGCTTCAGATGTAAAGCCTGGGAGGGATGGTTGCACATTTCTCCTGGGGCTTGGAAATGGTTTTGGTGAAATATGCTTGGGACATAACTGTGTTCACCTGCCTCACCCATCCACAGAAATAAAATACATGCACATCCCTGGCTGGCACTGCAATTTTTCTTTTCCCTCAGACATAAGTGCTTGTGGACAGGTTTTTTTTAAAGTTTCTTTGTACCAGAGATCAAATTCAGGACATTGCCATACAGTGTGTGCCAATGAATTATCTCCTCAATCCTGTGGACACTTGCAAAATGTTCTGTTTGATTATTTCCCTTCTCTTGCAGCTGCCCGCCTGGGTATGAAATTTTGTGAATGAAGTCTGCCTGCTCAGCAGGAGCACCAGTGCTCACAAGAACGCAGATGTGGTGATTGGAGGGTTTTTCTCTCTTTATTACTATATGTACTACTCTGGCATCTATGACATAACACCTGTGAAGGACTTCTTCACTGTTCCATAAGTGTGTTTTATGTGTTCAGTTCATTCTTGAATCAGCATGGTCATGCCTGTGCTCTGTGTTTGGACACATCAATATTTGTTATTTTCTGTCCTGCCCTTTCCACACTCACTTGGGCAGGACTGGCTACTAATTATTGAATCTTTTGATTCTCTTTTCGACCTTGTGAATGTGGGAGGAGGTTATTCTTTTCTTGTCTTTCTGTGTTTAGGGTTGTAAGTTGTGTGGGACAATACTCTACCCTCATGCACTATCCTTACTCCTGTTGCAACTAGATTCGGTGAAATTACATTAAGACCTGATTGCTAGAACAAAACGCAGATCAAAATGCTCCTCTATAAATCTCTGGCTTGCTACTTCTTTATTATACACACTTTCTCTTTCCTAATATGACATGTTCACCACTGTTTATGCTTTTCATTCTCCATGCAGATGTTCGGTTATTTTTTTCTTTGTTTAGGCTCTGTGTGCAATTATTTCACAAAAAGTTTGTTCTATGGCACTTTCATTGGCAAGCCAGGATGTATATCATTCATGAGAATTTTAACTTATAGTGTGTCTCTTCTCTGAAAACATGTGTATTGTCTTTCTCAAGGTACAGGCACAACAGTTATGTAAAGATATGAATACAAAAATAGATTTTGCAAACATCAAAAGATTCAAAGGGCGAAGGAAATAGCTCAATGTCAGTAGCACCTGCTTACAAAGCACAAGGTCCTGAGTTCAAGTCCTGAGGGGGAAAAGATTCTAGTAGGTGACTTGAGCCTTGTGAGTAAAAGAGATGTTACTAAAACAAGTATTGGTCTTTTATCAAATATTCCTGCAACCGCTGACCTTGTTTGTGATCAGAGATGGCATGTTAGGCATTCGTGTCCAGTTTTTCTTTTTCTTACATAGACCATGCTTACATCCATTTTCTATTCTCATCAGGCCCATATGTCTGCTGCTGGTTTCATTGTTGGATACTTACCAATTTTTACTTAATTTTGTGACAGGTTATTACTATTTTGTCATAGTAGAAAGTTTGGATTCAAGTATTCTCCTGACCCTCTCTCAGGAGCATGTGCCATTATACCTGACATGTGTTTATTTCTTGAACCTTCCAAACAATATTTGATTTTTGTTGTCAATGTTACAAACTCTGGTTCTGCAATGGGATGAATGTTGTTTCTTTCCTAGTGGTGTTGGTTAAGATTTTTGGCTGATTGAGTCTGTAAGGTACGTTTTTAACCTTCTGAAAAAAGTCATAGAGAAGAATTGCAAATGGCAGTCACTGAAAATGGTCAGAAAAGCTTTATTTAATCTGGGCATAATTGTCAGCATAGGGACTACTGCAATGTGGCTTACATTGTGGAAGTGCATTGCAGTGGATTCTGAGCACTACCTGGGCAGATTGGAGTTCACAGCCACAGAAAATGTTTGAATACATTGGGTAGAATATTTCTAGAGGAGATCACAAGGGTAATGAGTGATTCTCACTAAAGCAAACTTCTAAATAAAGGCTGCTTAGTGCAATCACTCATGAACTTTAGACAAAGATGGCAGAGGAACTCATTAGATATTTAGTGTACATTTGGGAGCATTTTAAAGTTGTTGGAGAGAGTTCACTTTTATTCCTAGTAGGAGGAGAATAACTACTTGTTCAAACCATTCTATGATTGAAAAGCATAAACTTTAAATTCCAAGAGCATTTCATGTCAAGTGTGACTTATTAAACTATATCAAGATTTTATAGACTTATAGGAAAGTTTTGATTTCTTCAGAATAAGAAATTTTTGCAGAGGAAAACTGTTAAATTATGCACATCTATATGACCATCTCTATTTATTATCTGTCTGTCTGTCTGTTTGTCTGTCTGTCTGTCTGTCTGTCTGTCTGTCTGTCTGTCTGTCTGTCTGTCTATGTATCTATCTTTTTATTGTTTCAGCTTTTACAGAGAGTCCTACCATATAGTTCATGCTGGCCTTCAACTGAAGGAAATCCTTGTATCTCTGCCTCCCACGATCTGGAATAAAAGACATATGCTAACATGCCTCCTTGCAACATTATATTCTTTTAATAATTTTATTGAGAAACAAAGAGCAATGAGGCAGTTTGAAAAACTATTAGTAGGACATTTTCAATAATTAATACATTGCATATTGTTGTGTTTGTAGTGGTTATTTATAGTACAAGTTGCAGACATGATATCCTGTCCAAACACTATTAGTACAAATCTTTCTTCTCATTGAATTAAGAGAAAGTAGCTGTATACCTACCCTAACTATTTTGTATATAGAGATACAAAATGGTTCTTCATTTTTATTCCCCCCTTTTTTTAGTTTCATCAGAGATGAGTATTCCATTGCCATTTAAAGCAACATTATATTTTGAAAAATACTTTAAATATATTACAGGAGTATATGCATTGCATATACAAGTGGCATGGCCATAATTATTCTACTGTATTCTTTTTAACTTTTTTAGTTTGTATAGAAGATAAAAATATTGAAAGCATACCATTAGAAATGAGACAGAACTACAATAAATAAAATAATAGAAACTCAACAATGGTTGTTATATTGCATCATGTTGCCTTCAAATCAGCTATTCAGATTACCAGTTATAAGCATGCAAATTTGCTCAATACAAGATACATAAAATTGAAAAGGAGAAAAATATTAATCATTAACTTCTAATTTTAATGCACCAGCAATAGTCTTCAGTACAATTATCAGAGCTATCCTGTGTGTATAGATAAACATTTCTCTTTTGCTTTCCTTCTTTCTTTTCTCCACTCCTTCATCCAGTTATTCCTTCCATTTGAAGAAACAGCTTCTCTTTCACAGTATCCATTGTACCATTCAGATCCTATTTACAATTTCAGGATCTTACATTAGGGAGAAAATATGGAGTTTACACATGTGTGACTGATTTACTTCATTTATGAGTATGGATTCAAAGTGCATACATATGTATTTATCTGTTTATTTGCCCTTAGTTTATTTGTTATAGCTGAGTGAAACTCCATAGTTGATAGGCATTTTGGTTGTTTCCAAGATTTAGCTCTGACAAATTGTGCTGCTACAAACATGAGTGTACATATATCAGTGTGGTGTGATGTTTTCTGTTCCTCTCGAGAAAGATTTAGTAGGAATGAGCTGGCTTGAATGGGACATTCAGTCCTAGTTTTCTGAGGAATCTGTATACTGATTTCTAGGACGGTTCTACCAGTTGACACTCTCACCAACAGTGGAGATGTGTGCCTTTTCCTGAAGAGCCTTCCCAGTGTTTGCTATACATTGACTTCTGGATGATAATCATTCTTTGTGGGGTGAGATTAAATCTGTGTTATTTTAATTTGCATTGATCAAATGAGCAATGATGCTGAACAGATTTTCATATATTTGCCACTTGCATGTCTTCATCTGATTAGTGTGTATTTTTCTCAGATGTTCATTTTTGGTTAGGTCTTTGCTTTTTTTTTTGTTAAAAATGTATCAGGTATTTAATTAGGTTCTTAGTAAGAAATTTAGAATACTAATTTATGAGGATAAATTCCATTTGTTACAGTAAAAAATGTTCGCGGGTATCCCCAGAGCTGAGAAACAGCTTTGATTTTTGCTAAAATCTGAGTCCACCAATTTCTGAACCACTTTGTGCTGCTCTGAAATCTGGTATCTCTTTTTCTCGGTGTAGAAGATCTCACCCAGTTTTGTCTCAGTTTCCGAACTTCTTGAATTAAGCATCAGTGAGGTGTTTGGTGATTTTTCACTTTGCTGATATCAATTTTTGTAGAGGTGGCAATGACAAATTTCTGGTGTGTTTTGCATAGAGGAAAGTGATTAAGGCTAAGAGGCCCAGTCACAAGTAGCAAGCCTCCGGCCAACTGGTTCAGGAAGACCACTCCCTTGTCTCTATGGTGTCTGGTGAAGATGATCAAGATGGTGCCGAGAGAGATGCTAGCTTGAAGTTTCATCACATACTGACTGAAGGGTTTCTTGCTGTGGTTCAAGAGCTTTCAGGGCACATCTTCAGTAGGGTAGTATCTAGGTATTTTTGAAAGCTTAACCACCCAGGTACCTCCAATCTTGTCCCTATTGACTGGTTTTGTGATGATAGCAAGAAATTTCTTTCTTTTTCTTCTCAACCTTTGATTCAGCAGCTGTGTACTTTCTTTTGCATAAAGACTTTCTGGAATATATAGCAGATTGGAAGTATCTACCAATTCCTCTAAGCAGAATAGGATTTCGGCTGCAGTGGGTCTTCCCCTTCTTGGACATTTTTGCCTTTTTTACCTTACCCTTTTTACAAGTACCACTGGCAGAAACCTTCTTGACGTCATGTTTATACTCTTTTTTTATTTATTATTTTTTTTATTTTTCAACAAATAATACACTGCATATATTCTCCTTAGAAAAAGAAGGGCAGTATTTGATTTTTTTTTTTCAGAACCGGGGATTGAACTCAGGCCCTTGTGCTTGCCAGGGAAGCGCTTATTCCACTGAGCCATCTCCCCGGCCCATGTTTATACTCTTTAGTGTCTGACTTCTCAGTTTTTTTATGCACCATCTTGCAAGATGCAAACGAGTGCTTTGAATTTTGGGGGCCTGATATATTTAATTCTTCATATGCTCTAGATAAATGTCTTTAGCTTAAAAAATAGGTAAAACTTTTTCTAAGCTCTTGGGTTTTCTTTTTACTCTGTTAGTAATATCATTGGATGTGCAGAAACTTTTCAAAAGGTTAAAATCCTAGTTGCTGCTTCTTTCAAGTATTTCCCATGCAGTTTGGTTTTTGTTAATGTACTCTGCCTATTGCTTGTCTTGAAGATTTCTACATACTTCCTGTTCCAAATGATTTAGTGTTTCCATTATATTAATTAAATATTTTATCCCTTTTTGATTTTAGTTTAGGGAATGGTGATGGACAAGGTCCTAATTTTAATTATTGCATGTGGAAAGGCAGGTGGTCCAGCATCATTTATTAAAGAAGCTACCTTTTTTCAGTGGCAGAGTGTGTTTCTAGTTGCGTCTGTGTCCTCCAAATGACCCATTCATCTTTAAGACTTTGCACTGCCAGCAACATGCTAATTTTATCATGGTATCTTTGTAGCATAATTTCAAGACAGGGATTGAAATGCCTCCTGGATTCCTCTGTTGCACAGGATAGCCTCTACTATGTGTGGTCTGTTCTGTTTCCTGATGAATTTGAGCTGTTTCCTCTAGGTCTGTGAGGTTTAATGCTTGTATTTTATTGGAATTGCATTGAATATGTATAACAATTTTGACAATGTTGCCATTTTCTCAATTTTAGCATCATCCTAGTCATGAGCAAGGAATAAGGATTCCATTTTCCTTAATCACCCTCTATACATTTTGCCAGACTACTGTAATTTTCAGTATATAAATCTTTTACTTTCTTTGTTAGATTTATTCCTAAGCATTTTTGGATGTTATGAAAAACATTATTTCTCTAATTTCTCTCTCTGTGTGTTCATTGTATTCAACAATTCCTTTGATTTTTCAGTGCTTGCTTTGTATGCTCAAACAATGCTGAATTTGCTTTTTAAATCTACGAGTCTCTTGGTGGAGTTTTCACATCTTCTATGTAAAGTATATTATGATCTGTGAATAATAATGATTTCGCTTTTTCTTTTAAATCCTTATTTCTTTTATTTATCTCACTTGTCCAACCTTTGTGTCTCATGCATCCAGAAGTTTATTGAACATGAGTGGTGACAGTTGGTATCCTTTCTTCTTCCTGATTTTAAAGCTTAGGCTTTTAGTTATTGTCCATTTGTGTGGAATTGGCAATAGGTTTGTCATGGATAGGTTTTATAAGATTGATTTTCAATTCATTTAATTTGATTGTTTTCAAAATTGTACCATGAATGTGTTTTGGACTTTGCCAATATCTTTCTGTATATTTTTTGAGACTATCATGTGATATTTGTCTTTGGCACTGCTGATGTTGCATGTTGAATTTATGGAATTGTGCTTATCAAACTATCTCTGCACTCCCGGGATGAATACCAATTTGTAATGATGTATAATATTTTTGATGACTTGTTACATTATCTTTGGTAAAATTTCATTGTAGATTTTTGCCTCTCTATTCCTCAATGAGGTTGTCCTATGTTTCTCTTCTAATAATAGGTATTTTTCAGGCTTGGGTGTCACAGTATTAAGTGCCTCTAATATTGAGTAAAGTAGAATTTTTTCCCTTTTGATTTCACTGAAGTTTTTGAGAAGGGATGGCATTAAATCTTCTCTAAATTTCATGTACAATTTCAGCTTTTACTTCAATATGTGGTGTGATTTTTTTTTTAGGTGTAACATTTTGCTTTTACATTTCCCATTTTATTCAGAGATATTGGGTTATTCAGAATTTGGATATCTTATTGTTTCAGCTAGTTAATTGATATGTTTGTAGGAATTTGTCCATTTCTCCTCTGCTTTCCATTGTGTAAGATTAAAGACCATTGATGATTTTTTGTATTTCTGTACGGTCTGCAGTGATTTCACACTTTTCATTGTTTTTTTTTTTTAGTTTCACTTGCTTTTACTTTCATTAATTGTTTTTCTTTTTTTGCCATATTTTTATTGATAAACAAATAGCAATGAGACAGTTTCAACTCAAATCCGTAGGATAGTTTCAATAATTAACACACTGCAAACATTCTTCTTAGTGGTTAATTGCTGTACAGGATGCGGACTTGATGTCCTATTCACAAACACCATTACAACAAATTGTTCTATGCATTAACAGAATGAAACTATATATCTATCCTAACCACTTTGATTACACAGATACAAAATGCACTTTCATCTGTATACCCTTTTTTGTTAAGTTCCGTTATTTGAATATTATAGGTGTGTAAACTCAGCAAAATATTCTAAAAGAGTCCAATAGCCCATAATAGTATTGGGTCTTCTGCTTAACTGGCAATGTCAGAAATTGTTAACCTGAGTCCTCCACAGCTCAACATAACAGCATGGCATTATTACTTCTATTTCATTTTTATGCTTTTCTTCTTGATGGTTAAGACCAAAGTAAAGCAGGACCTATGCAACAAGAGTTGTAGCTCTTGGGTCTGATAAGGTCAGTGAAATTCCCTCAGGATTTATCCTGAGATCCTGTGCCTCAGATTGTAGGACCATTGTCAGTGTCAGCCATGTGACACTGACCAATGGGCTTTCTGTGAAAGCCTGAGAGAAAGTTTTTCTCTCCATATGACTCTCCTTAGGCACACACTACATCATTAATCACTTTCTTCTTTGGCTCCATAATCTCCTTGATCAGAAAACTTGGGAAACTACAGAGTTACATGACGTTACTGTACAAGTTCTCATATGTCTTGAGTCTTATTTGACCTTTGAAAACTAGGGCCAAAATGGTGGCTTTCCTTGCAGCCCTCCTTTTTCTCTAATTTTGGTCTGCAAACTTAGGCTGTTAACCATCCAGAAGACAAGTTTGTTGTTATTATCGATCAACTTAGGCTGTTAAGCTTCACCTCACTATCTGTCTGCATGTAAAATGTCTTAGGCACAATATGGAACATGTATTTTTCATCAAGTATTGATATGTTGAACTTTAAGTCCCTACATAATATGATAAAAAACATTTAAAAATTAGAATATATTTTAAAAATAGGCATAAAGAATTCTATAGTTCTCATGTTTGCACATAAGTCCAAAAATCCCACCATATAGAACCTTGAAGCAGGACAGTTCCACAATATTCCTTTTCCTGTCTCTTGCTTTCATTCACCAACCCCTTCTTCTTGAAAATCCACCTACCCGAGAGACATCTTAGCAGTAACTGGCATGTCATGACAAGCCGCCCATATTCAGAATACCAGAATGACAGGCACTCCAAATATGAAACTACTATTACAAATTACCATCTGCAGTGCAGTAGGTTAGTTCACAGGTATCAATATATATAGTTAGTCCGGGTGAGAATATTTCCAATTAACTGCTAGATTAAAGAATCTTCTGAATATTGTCAGGATCATTGCCTTGCTCATCTTTTACATATAACTGTATATCTTGACATTGTCATGTTTCTTAGCTCTTCTCCTTTCCCTCTCTTGATTAGTTAGTCCTTGAGATCCTGCTTTCCTTTTACTTGTATTATATATTGCTATGTGTATTTCTTCTTTGGAGTTCTTATACTAGGGAGACTATACGATATTTACACATGTGTGTCTGGTTTATTTCACTTATGAGTATATGTTCAAGTGGCATCCACTTCAATATAAAGGCTTGCAGTTTATCATTCTTAATAGCTGAATAATACTCCATTGTGTAAAAATACCACATCTTTCTCAACCATTCCTCAGGTGATGGGCATCTTGGTTGTTTCCAAGATTTGGCTATCACAAATTGTGCTGCTATAAACATAGGCACACATATATCCCTATAATATGATGCTTTCAGATCCTCTGGGAAAATTCCCAGTAGAAGAATAGCAGGTTTAAAGGGGATTTCCAGACCAACTTTTCTAAGGTGTCTCCATAATGATTTCCATAACGATTGCACCAGTCTAAACTCCCACCAGCAGTGGAGAAGGGTTCCTTTTTTCCTACAGCCTCTCTAAAATTTGTTGTTGGGTGATTTCTTTATGATAGCCAATCTTTCAGGGGTGAGATGATATGGAAATGTGGTTTTAATTTGCATTTCACGAATGTCTAGTGATGTGGAACATTTTTTCATGTATTTATGGACTTCTTTAATTTCTTCCTGTGAGAAGCGTGTGTTCATCTCGGATGCCCATTTCTGGATTGGGTGTTTAAATTTTGAGCCCCTAATGTTTTTTATTTCTTTATAGATTCTAGAGAGCAGACGTTTGTCTGAGTTCTTATATGTCATGATATTTTCCAAATTAGTGGGTTGCTTTTTCACTTTGGTGGTGATTTGTTTTGACATGAAAAAACTTCTCAGTAAGAGCACGTCCCAGTTGTTAAGTCTTTCAACTGTTACCCGTGCAATTTGATTTCTGTCCATGAA
>NW_004525091.1:172798-175571 GCF_000260255.1 Octodon degus
TTGTTTCTATAATTTCCCTCTCAGTGTGTTTGTTGTCTGTGTAGAGGAATGCTATTGACTTTTGGGTATTTATTTTATAACCTGCTATGCTACTGAATTTCTGTATTAATTCTAGTAGCTTTTTTGTGGAGTTTTTTGGGTCTTCTAAGTAAAGTGTCATGTTATCTGCAAATAAAGATATTTAAACTTCTTCTTTGCCTATTTTCATTCCTTTCTCTTGTCTAAAGGCTGTAGCTAATGATTCCAGAACTATATTGAATGGGAGGGGCGATAGAGGACATCCTTGTCTTGTACCCAATCTAAAAGTAAATGATTTCAGTTTTTCCCCATTTAGGATTATGTTAGCCGTTGGGTTTTCATAAATTGCTTTTACCAGATTGAAGTAGCGGCCATTTATTCCAATTTTCTGTAGGACTTTGAACATGAATGAGTGTTGGACTTTGTCAAAAGCCTTTTCTGCATCAATGGAGATGATAATGTGGTTTTTAGTTTTCGCTCTATTGATAGAGTGTATTACATTGATAGATTTTCGAATATTGTACAATCCTTGCATCCCTGGGATGAATCCTACCTGGTCATGGTGTATGATCTTCCTGATGATTTGTTGTCGTCTTTTTGCTAGGATTTTATTTAGGATTTTGGCATCTATGTTAATGAGAGAGATCGGCCTATAGTTCTCTTTCTTAGTTGCACCTTTCCCTTGTTTTGGTATCAGTATAATACTTGCCTCGAGGAATGATTTTGGGAGGATTGTTTCCTTTTCAATTTCATGGAAGTGTTTGAGGAGTATAGGGACTACATCTTCTGTAAATGTCTTGTAGAATTCAGCTGTGAATCCATCCAGACCTGGATTTTTCTTTGCCAGTAGGTTTTTAATTACATCTCGTATTACATTGGCTGTTATTGGGCTATTGAGAGTCGTTATACCTTGTTGATTCAGTAGTGGTAATTTTTAGAATTCTAGGAATCTCTCCATTTAGTCTGTGTCTTCCATTCTGTGAGAGCAAAGATTGTCAAAGCAGCTATTGATAATCTTCTGAATTTCCACTGAGTCTGTGGTAATTACACCCTTTTCATTCCTTATTGCTTGTATTTGAATTTTTTCTTTCCTCTTTTTGATGAGGTCAGCTACGGGCTTGTCGATTTTATTTAATCTTTCAAAGAACCAGTTTTTTGCTTTTTTAATTATTTGAATTGTTTTCTTCATCTCATTTGACTTATTTCTGCTCTAATCTTTATGATTTCTTCCCATCTTTGGGCTGTGGGTTTGGTTTGCTCTTTCTTTTCTAGTTGTAGAAAGTGCAGCCTTAGGGTATTTATTTCTTCTCGTTCTGTTCTCCTAATGTGTGAGTTCATAGCTATCATTTTCCCTCTGAGATCTGCTTTCATTGTATCCCATACATTATGATAAGTTGTGCTTGTATTTTCATTGAATTGTAGAAATTTTTGAATTTCTTGTTTAATTCCTTGTGTGATCCATTGGTTGCTAAGTAGGGCATCATTTAATTTCTATGCATTTAAGGTTTTTTTTTCTGGTTTCTTTTGTCGTTTATTTCCAGTTTCATTGCACTTTGGTGAGATAATTTACATGGGAAAATTTCTGTTTTCTTGCATATACTTAAGCATCACCTATGGAGCAATATGTGGTCTCTTTGTGAAAATGACCCATGTGCAGCTGAGAAAAATGTGTATTTGCTGTGTTTTTTGGGACACTCTGTGTATGGCCACGAAGTCCTTTTGTTTCAAGCTTGGGTTCAGTTCTGTTATTTGTTTGCTAAGTTTTTGTCTGGTGGATCTATCTTTCGGGGGTAAGGGGAGTTACATTCCCCTGTTAAGATGGTGGTACTGGATATTAGGTTTTTTATGTCCATTAAGATTTGCTTTATAGAGTTTGGTGCTCCCGTGTTTGGTGCATACATGTTTATGAGTGTTACATCTTCCTCTTGAGTTGTTCCCCTAACCAGTATATAGTGGCCTTCTTTATTTCCCTTGATCATTGTAGGGTTGAAGTTGAGACTGTCTGAGAATAGAATTGCTCCCCATTCTTTTTTCTGAAGTTCCAGGTCATGTAGTATTGTGTTCCATACTTGACTTTTAGCCTAAGAATATGTTTATGAATTAAATGTGTTTCTTGTATAAGCATATCTTGGATTTTATTTCCTAATCCACTGTGCCAGTCTGTTTCTTTTAATTGGTTACTGGAATCCATTTGCATTGATGGTTAGAATTGAAGTGTATTGACTTACCAATTGACAGGTTATTTACCTATTGTCGTTTACTCCTTTTTCTCCTGTGTTTAATTGCTTGACCTATTAGGTTTTTGGCTTCTGATCTGATTTATGGGGTTCTGATAATTTTTGTCCATCTCTAGCACATCTTTCAGTAGCCTGTGTAGGGTTGGATTTGTCATCATGAAATTCTTTAGCTGTTCTTTATCATGAAAGTATTTCACTTCCTCATTAAACTTGAAAGAGAATTTTGCAGTGTATCGTAATCTGGGCTGGAATTTGTTTTAATAGAGGACTTGAAGTACTCTCCTCCATGCTCTTCCTGCCTTCATGGTTTGTGAAGAATAGTCGGCCATAATTCTGATGGGTTTTCCTTTGAATGTGATCTGCTTCTTTTCTCTAGTGGCTTTCAGTAGATTATTCTTGTGCTGAATTTCTGTGATCTTGACTATTATGTCTCAGTGTGTTTTTCATTGGGTTGAGGTTATTTGGCGTTCTGTATGCTTCAGTTACCTGAATGTCAGATTGTTTCCTCATATTTGGGA
>NW_004525092.1:0-1539 GCF_000260255.1 Octodon degus
CAGGGTAGCAGGAAGCTCTCCACACACTCACCGGACCTGGACTAGGACTGGGTCTGGGGGCTCCTGGAACTCGACAGAAAATCCTACTCGGCGGGCGGGGTGAGGGAGGCACTGCGGAGTTGTGGGGGACGGCCCGAGGGGCTGGGAGAGGGTGCAGCCCACGCTGCGCCTGGGCTGGGACTGGTCCCCCCGGCGCAGTGTAGCAGGAAACTCTCCGCACACTCACCGGACCTGGGCTAGGACTGGGTCTATCATTATGTTTGTGATATATAATAATTTCATTCAATTTTGGAAATTCTTACACATACATATCAAGTCTCAAACATTGTATTACCGCTTCCCTCTTCTCTGTCCTCCCTTACCCCTTTCCACAGATCCCCTTCATATCCCTTCCACATGTTTCCTACAATATGTGTTTCATTTTGCTGTTTAAATTATTTATAATTTTTCCTCATCATATAAGAGAAATCATGCCATATTTAACCTCTGTGTGGGATTTATTTCTCTTAACACTATTGTCTCAAGATCCATTCACTTCCAACAAATGATTTAAATTCATCTTTCATTCTGATTTATTCTCTTCACGTATTCACCCATTGTTGGTCATAACTTAGTTTTTGTCAGATGTGCTGACATAATCATGGATGTGGATATATCACTGCAATGTTATGACTTAACGTCTTTGAAATAGATAC
This sequence comes from Octodon degus, assembly GCF_000260255.1. Lineage (NCBI taxonomy): Eukaryota > Metazoa > Chordata > Mammalia > Rodentia > Octodontidae > Octodon > Octodon degus. Next base: position 696 of record NW_004525092.1, read on the forward strand.
TCAAAAGATATATATCTGAGTCAAAGGAATTTCTATTTTTAATTATTGTAAGACTCTCCGTATTGATTTTCACAGTGGTTGTATCAGTTTAAATATCTACTAATAATGCTAATTCTCAAAATAATCAAACCATCACTCTTCCAGAATATTAAAGTAGGCAGCAAGTATCTCCATTTCCTAGAGTCCAACAAATAAAAGAACTGAAAAATTACATTTTAGGCAAAGTAATGTTATCTACATTGATTAATAATTAAAAGTGCCTTTACATATCAGTGATTATGCCCTGACATTCAAATGACATTAAAATTATATTTGTGATTTCCTAATGATCTTTTAAGGTGGAATTGATCAAATAATAAAGAACGTTATGTAAGAGTTGTTTTGTTTTCTCAATTATAATGAAATAGGTTAATTTTTAAGAAAAATATGTAACGCCGTACAAACCAAAGTCACCTACACAGAAAGAACATAGTTTAAAAATCACAAAAATGCATTTTGGCTTCCTATTTATGAAATTTTCATACTTTAACATAGGATATGGGGATGTAAGATACTAGTATGTGTGAGATTATGGGTTTAAGTAAAATAAAATAATTTATAATTTCATATTCTTGCTATGTGTACACTATCATCAATGATCACATATTCTTATAAATTTTTGAAAAATAAGTTCTTCAAATGAGATAGTCCCGACAGACCCGGAGTGCAGGCCCGCGAGTGAGTGAGACGACCCAGCCCACGGGGTTCTGAACAACCCAGAGCGCAGGCCCGGCGAGTTAGTGCGATGACCCAGACTGCGGGATCCTAAACAGACGTGGAGCACAGGCCCGGGAGCGAGTGAGAC
>NW_004525092.1:3428-18326 GCF_000260255.1 Octodon degus
CTAACCATTGTTACTCTCCTAAAATCTTGTTTTGAGATTTTGTACCACTGTTTTTATTTCTTTTTCTTTCTTTAAAATAAAAATAACTGATGTAAATAAATAAATAAATAAATAAATAAAAATGAATAAAAAAATGCATCATCCATAAAAAAGTTGTGGCTCAGTAGTCCCATATTTTTGAGAAGCTGTACAACTATTTGGCTGGAAGGATGAAAAAAGGTTTTAATTACTTCATTTTTTTTTCTATTTTCCAATCAGTGGAGTTTAGTCTCCTTCCTAGCTCCAAATTCTGTCATTTGAAAAAGGTTTATATTAGAGCAGCCTATGTGCTCCCATTGTAATGTTGGTTACCACCTTCCCATCTCTATGACGACTAGCGGAATCCTTGGGAGAATTTAGCCTTCCATTATTACTTTCAACTGAATCTAGCCTATCTCATTTCCTTGTAAATTCCGAGGGCCTTGTTAACAATATGTTTATTATATTCTCATTTTTCATTCTTATAATTAATTAAAAATTAATAGTGAGACAAATACTTTCATACATAGTAGATCTTATTTATTTACTAGGAGAAAAATGTGAAGCATTTTACTCTGATAAAAAGAGTGTGTTGAGAGCAAGTTAATGAGAAAAGATACTCCAGTGTTCATTCCCCAACAATTTGCAAATTTGAATAATTGTATTTAATATGCATAAAATATGTTTGCAAAAGTTAAGAAAGCCAGGTCGAACATTATGGCACAGAAAGAAGAAAAAGACTTAGTGAAGAGGGTAGGAAAAACAATTTCATATTAAGCCACCATTATACTAACTCTAGTAGAAATGGAAAATGAACTTAGTGTCTTGCCTTGGAACTCAGCACTGGCTAAAGCTCAGCACAAATTCTGCTGTCACATCTACAGAACCCAGCCTGGTTTCCAAAGAGTAAGGCTCCAGGCCAGCCCCATTGCCAGGTCCATATCAGTGGCCCTAGTCAGCACACTGACCTAGGAGTCAAGGCTGTCCAAGTCACACTATGATTCAGATCCATCCAAATGCTGGCCAGGAACTAGTTTCTAAGCCAGCCTGTTCTTTCATTGTAGCTGCCTCAGCATGAGGTTTTCTCTAGTACCCCTAGGCTCCAAAAGGTTCTAAACCTTGGAAGGCCTAATAGTCCTAGACTTCAGGAACACCCTAGCACAAAACAAAGCCACAGATTGATAGTGATAAGATCAGCACCTCCAGATCCAGCCTTCAGTCTTAAGGTTCTAGGCTTCAGAAAACCATAAATCCTGTTCAATCTATACACACATCATGTTTACAAGTGGCTGAGTCCCAGGTCTTTAGAAAGTACCAACTTAGAAATGATAGATTAGCCTCCAATCTATTATGCTGTATAGGTTGCCCCTGTAGATGTACATATCAAGAAACTCAAGGTGTAGGCTGTCCTAGTAGAGACTAGTTCAATTCTGGCTCCTGTAGTCAATGGCTCTATGCCCTTCTGTGTAGAAGCACAACTAAGGCCCCTCCTACAGACACAAGTCAATTCCAGGTTAGTTACCTTGGCCTCAGTCTTCAGGAGACCATCCCAATAGACCTAAACACTAGGCCCATCTTGGAACTTGGCCAGGCCTGTGGACTAAGGCTCAGAGCCTATCACAATAGCAGACCAGCTCCTATTCACTAGGCTTTTGTTTGGCCGAGGCAGATACAGATTCCAAGCATGACCTTATGGTACACAGAACCAATATGAAAGCCTTTGCTAGTGGATCTAAGCTTTAGGTCTAGCCCTGCATACCAAGACACAAGGCAAAATCATGTGATGACCTATAAACTAGATCAACAGCAGCAGTAAGCTTTCTTTTAGACAATGCTAGATGGTCTGTGTAAAATCTCCAGCAAAAGTAATGACACTCTCAAATTCAGAAAGTCCTGATTCTATAATGGTGGTATATGAATTACATGTATCTTTAGAATGAAGGTCAAAGCAAAAAACTATAAAAATAATAGCTAAGTTAATTTGTTAATGAATATACACCATAGGAATTTGAACACTGTAACATAAAAAATATAAAATGAGTTATGGAATAAAAGTCTATATAAATATTTTATGTGATCAAAGTTAAATTATTGATAGCTTAAAATAGCTAGTTATAAGATGTTTTATGTAGGCCTAAGGATAAGCCTCAGGGGAAATATAAAGCAGAAGCTTAAAACAGACACATAAAAGATAGAAAGAAAAGATCCATGTATGCTATCACAGAAAGCCAAGAAACCACAAAGGAAGAAGATAACAAAGGATTTATAAAACAACAACAACAACAACAAGAAAAATACAGAAAACATTGAAGAAAATGGCAATTTCAGGTCTTTATTTGTTAATACTCACTTTGTACATAAATGGAAAATTCTATCAAAATACATGTAGAAAGGATAGAAAAACAAAACAGACAAACAAAAATCCCGAGACACCATTGCATACTCCTTTGAAAGACATTGAATTTAGGTTTAAGGAAACAGATACTGCAAGTGAAGGATTACAATAAGGTATCCAATGCAAACGAAACCCAAAACAAACAAGGATAGGAACAGTTTTCTCAGGAAAAATAGACTTCAAGGCAAAAATTATAACAGGTTACTAGCACAGTTACAATAATCAATACATTGCATACTGTTGTCTTTGTAGTAGTTATTCAGAGGACATGATGCAGGCATGATATCTTGTCTAAACAATATTAGTACAAATGATTTTCCTCAATGAACTAAGAGAAAGTAGCTATATATCTATCCTAACTATCCTGTGTTTTGAAGCTGTTTCATTGATATTTTATCTCTTTCATCATTTAAATGAATAAAAATAAAATAAAATAAAAAATAAAAATTATAATGTGACAAATAAGGCCATTATATACTGATAAAATGATAAATTGAATAGGATACAAAATTATTAAAAAAAGGAGAGAGAATACAATGCAACAATATTTAAAAACTTTAACACCCCTATTTACAACAGTGGACAGATCATTAACACTGAAAAGTCAACAAAGCAGTGTCAGTTAAACTTCACCCTGAAACAAAAGGACCTAAAAGACATTTATAGAATGTCTCATCTAACATAAAGAGAATACACATTCTTCTCAACTGCACATGCTATATTCTCCAAGAAAGAACATATGTTAGATCACAAGTGGATCTTACACCTAAGAGGATTTAAATAATATCAAGTATCTTTTCCTGATTTTAATAGTCTAGAATGAGAAAACGAGTAATTTTAAGAAAATCAACGAAATCCTAAAAATTAATCAGAATGCTCTAAAATAACCAATGAATCAAAAATATGAATTAAAAGGTGTTTTTTAAAAAATCTTGAGAGAAAAGAAAATGGACATACAACATGCCAAAACTTTTCAGATGCAGAAAATGAACAGGGATGTTCATAATAATGAACACCTATGTAAGAAATGGGAACATCTCACACAAGTTACATAATGTTACACTTCAAGGAAGTAACAAAACAACAAACTGAACCCAAACTTAGTAGTGAAGAGAAATAATAATCATTAGAGCATAAATAAATTAGCTAAAGAGTAATAAAATTACAGGTAAAATCAACTAAGAGTTTTGAAAGGATTAATAAAACCTGTAAAAAAAGATGAAAAAATATCTAAATTTATTCATTATTTTAATTTAGGACAGGATGTACACATTGTACAGGGTCTCACTGTGTAGATCGGATTCACATTGATCCTCCTGTTTACAACCTCCCAAGCGCTGGGATTACAGGCGTGCACCACCACACCCAGTCTCAATCACCCTCTCAGTGTGCTCCTGGGGCAGCGCTGGCATGATATTCCCGCGTATCAAACCCCCAGCCCCTGCATCTGCCTAAGCAGATGCTTTAACCTGCTGAGATATTTGGCCTGCTCTCATTAAAGAAAATTTTAAAAAAATGCAACAGATGTTATATGCAATGCAAAAAAGACAGAGTACATAAAATATAGTACGAAAATTAGTAGGAATACAAAGGAAAATTTACTTAGCTCACACTTTGTGGAGGTTTCAGTCCATAATCAGCTGGCTTCAAAGCTCAGTGACATGGCACAGGGTCAACCATTCAAGGTAGTGGAAGACAGCAAAGCAACAAGAGCAAAATGGGAAGAGCAGCAGCAAGCCAGCCTCTTTCTGTCTCATATTGTATGCAGGATACCCAATCTATGGTGAGTGAAGCACTTACAACCATAGTCCCAGTACTGAAACATAAGTCAATCAAAAACTCTAGAATAGGGCTGGCCAAATAGTTCAGCTTATTAAAGCACCTGCAAGCAGGCACAGGGGCTGGGGATTAGATCCCCGGGCCTGCCTTGCTGGACCTGCCCCCAAGGCGATTGAGACTGGACATGTTGATGAATGACTGTAATCTCAGCTCTTGGGAGAATGTAAACAGGTGGACAACTATGAGTCTGATCTAGCAGTGAGAAGCTGAACATCCTGTAGACCCTTCCCTAAAATACAAAACTAAAACAAAAGAGAAAAAAAGAATAAAATAAAACCTCTAAAATAGGGCTGACTAGATAGCTCAGCAGACTAAAGCACCTGCTTAGACAGGCACAGTGACAGAGATTCAATGCCCCATGTGTTTCCTGGCCCCACCCCAGGGGCATGCTGAGCAGGCAACTGAGACTGATCATGGTGGCACATACCTGTAATCCCAAAACTTGGGAGGCTAAAAACAGAAGGATCACTATGAGTCCAATCTATGTGCTGAGACCCTGTAGACCCTGTACTAAAATACATTTTTAAAAACCTCTAGATGTCCATCCCATGATTGCATGAAGCTGTGGGGGAGGGACATCTAGACACAAACCATAATAATCACAACTTATTAAATTTATTCCTAAGTATTTGATTTGGTTTGCTATTTTTTACTTAAATTTTTATTCATTTTAATGTGAAAAAAGATAAAACAGCAATGAAACAGTTTCAAAAATAGGTTCTTAGGACAGTTACTATAATTAATGCATTGGATATTTTTGTTTTCATAGTAGTTATTCAGCGGACAAGATGCAGACATGATATCTTGTCTAAATACTACTAGTACAAATCTTTCTTCTCATTGAACTAAGAGAAAGTTGGTGTATATCTATCCTATCTTGTATATAAACAAACAAAAAAGAGGATATAAATAGACTTTTGTAGTGAAATTATATACACGTATATATGATTTTGCTCTTTTAATTGTTCATTTTACTACATTTGTAATTGTTACAAGCATATAGCAATACAGAGTGTATTTTCATATTGACTTGATATTTTGCTGTTTTTTTCAGTTTGCATATTACTTACACTTTCTCAATTCATTCAGATTTTCTACATGTGTAGCTATGTCATTTGTAAATAATAGAACATTTTTTTCTTCTACAATTTTTTCTATCCATATGCCTCTTTATTTCCTTTTACCATTTTATTGATCTGTTGTTGAATCTTAATTCATTGCTAATAGAGGTGGACATAACAACTATCTGTATTTCTTGCCAATCTTCAGACGCAAAACTTTCAATAATTTATCATTAAGTATGATATTTACTGCATATTTCTGTGCATATTCTCATAGATTTTAACTTATTTTATATTCATTTGCTGAGTACTTATGATTTCAATCATAAACAAATATTCAATTCTAACAAATGATATTAAAATATCTATAAAACAACATGCTTCTCTCCTTTATATCACTAATGTAATAAATTAAAATAATCTTTAAAAAACTGGATATTTACATGTAAAATGAAATTATATTCTTATATCATTCCATATTAAAAGTCAAATGAAAATGAATTAATTGCTTAAAAATAAAACCTGAAACTGTAAAATTACTAGAGGACAACAGGGACAAAACTCCAGAACATTTGCCTGTACCATGATGTTTTTGGATACAATCCCTTAAGCAAAGGTAACAACAAGCCAAAATAGACCCGTGAGATTATATCAAGATAAAATATTTTTGCACAGCCAAGGCAATAGCACAGTGAATTTGGATCTCTGTTAGAGGTCAACATATTTACATATACCGTATGTGATAAGGCATCAATATCTATTCATATAATGAACACACAACATTCAATAGTAAGAGGAAAACTAACCCAATTACAAAAGGAAAACATATCGACAGGCATTTCTCAAAAGGCATACTAAATATGAATAGGTATATCAAAAAAGGTTCCTCTTTACTAATCATAAGAGATTGCAAATTATAGTATAATATGTAACGTCACACCTGCTGAAATGGCTATTATGAATAAAAGAAAGGTAAGTGCTACAGAAGATGTGGTAATGTAAATTAGTGGATCCATTATGGAAATCACTATGAAAGTTCCTAAAAACATTAACAATAGAGATGTATGATCCAGGAAACCCACTACTGGGTATATATCCTATTAAATAAAATCATTATAAGATGATCAAATAAAATCACTGTCCAGGACCCAGCACAGGCCTGTCATGTGAGTGAGAACTTCCACCTTGCTCTCAGACCCCTGAACCCGTCCAGATCCAGCCCAGGCCCAGTGTGTGAGAGAAAACTTCCGCTGCTCTCTTGGGACACCCTGCACCCCTCTGGACCCAGCCCAGGCCCAGTTTGTGACTGAGAACATCTGCTGTGCTCTCAGAACCCCTCCAGACCCAGGCAAGCCCAGGCCCAGCGAGTGTGTGGAAGAGCTTCTGTGCTCCCCTGCACCTGATGGACCCCTCCAGACACAGCCCAGGCCCAGCAGGCCCAGAGTGTGAATGAGAACTTTCACCACCACCCTCTCTGTACCCCTCAGGATCCAGCCCAAGCCCAGGTACAGCGAGTGTGTGAGAGGGCATCTATGCTTCTCTACACCCTCTGGACCTCTCAGGACCCAGTCTAGGCCAGGCAGGCCCTGCAAATGAGTGAGAACTTCTGCCACGCTCTTCGGACACTTCCAGACCCAGCCCAATCCCAACCCCAGCTAGTGCATGGGAGAGCTTCTATAATCCCCTATGCACGCTGGACACCTCCAGACCTAGCCTAGGATCAGCATGTGAGTGAGAACTTCCTCTACGCTCTCGGGACACCTCCAGACTCAGCCCAAGCCCAGGCCTGGAAATTGGGTGGGAGAGCTTCTGCACTTCCCTGCATCGGCTGGACCCCTCCTGACCAGTACAGGTCTGGCATGTGAGTGAAAATTCCACTGTGTTCTCAGGACCCATCCACTCCCAGTCCAAGTCCAGGCCAGGCCAGTGTGTAGAAGACCATCCATGCTACTATTTGCCTGCTGGATCCCTCTGGACCAAACCCAGGCCCACTTGTAAGTGAGTCCTTGTGTTCTATTCTCTGGACCCCTCCAGAAAGACACAAAGCCTGGCATAGATGCCTGGGGTGCAAATCTACAGTTAAAGTCCCTTCAGAGAACCTAGGGGCCAGAAAACTTCAGCTAATCAAGGAGGAGGACATCTTGCCAGAGGGGCACAACAGATTCACTTTCAAGGGCTGCAACAGAATGAAGATGAACACAGTAGCCAGGCCCAAGCCAGGCACAACTAGATGAATTCAAAATTCATAGATCTGTACCTGAATTTCAGTAGGTACTAACGTTATAACTGCACCAAAACTCTACATTAAAGGTCAGAGGACAGTGCTAGACAAAATGACAAAGAGAAGTAGAAAATTGCAATTTAAGGATTCGAGCCCACACAACAATCGCAGAAGACACTAGCACAGAAGAAAGAGGGAATCACATAGCTGAAATGTCTGAATCAATAACATCTTAAGTAAAGAAACAAATATAAAAATGTATACAGGAACTCAGATCATAAATAAATTCAGAAATAAAATAAGAAATCTCTGAATTAATGTTGACTGAAGAAAAGAATCAAATGCAGAAACATAAAGAGGAACTCAGATCAGAAATAATCTCTAGAGTAGAAAAATTAAAAACTACTTCTCAAGAAGACACTGATAAAAATAGAGGAGACAAGAAACATGACAGAATAATTGAAAGAACAATATAGAAAGGAAATAGATCACATGAAGCAGAGCTAAAGAGATATAGAGGAACTGAAAATCTCAATCACAATCAGGCAAAATTGTTTCAGTGAAAGTGAAAATATAGTTTCAGATTTTGAAGACGTCATTGCAACTAGTAAAAAAGTAAGAAAAGGCCCCCTATATATAAACAAGAAGAATGCAGGAAAAAATATTTCATCAACTACAAAATGATGCAAAGATGAACAACGTGAGAATAACAGGCATTCAGTGAAAAAGTAGGTGTCAATACAAGTGATACAAAAATAATAGAAGCAGAATTAATAGCAATGAATCTCCCAAATATGGGGAAAAAAAATGACATTCAGGGAACCAAAACATACAGAATGCCAAATAACTTCAACCCAATTAAAAACAAAATGAGACATATAATAGTCAAGATCCCAGAAAACCAGCACAAGAACAACATGCTGAAAGTTGGTAGAGAAAAGAAACAAATAATATTTCGAAAAAAAACTCATCAGAATAACAACAGACATATCTTCACAATTCTGAAGTGCAGAAGAGCATAGAGCAGAGTGCTTCAACTCCTCCATGAAAACAAATTATAGCCCAGACTACTGTACCCTACAAAATTCTCTTTCAAGGTTCATGAAGAAGTGTAATACTTCCATGACAAAGAACAACTGAAGAATTTCATGAAGACAAAACTAACACTGCACAGACTACAAAAAGAGGATCTAGAGAGGGACCAAAATGATCAGAACTCCATGAAGGAGAACAGAAGGAACCCACTAAATAAGGCAAACAATTAAGCACAGGAGAAAAATAACTAAACAACATGTCAATGATAACTCCAAACACCTCAATTATACCATCAATGTAAATAGACTCAATTTACCAATTAAAAGAAATGGATGGGTATAGTGGATTAGGAAACAAAATTCAACAGCATACTGTATACCAGAAACACACTTAACTCAAAAAGAAATTCATAGGCTGAAAGTCAAAGGATGGAACACAATACTACATGCCCCAGCACCTCAGAAAAAAGCAGGGGTAGCAATCCTATTCTCAGACAGTCTCAACTTCAAACCAACAATGATCAAGCAAAATAAAGAAGGCCACTATATACTGGTTAGGGGAACAATTCAAGAGGAAGGGGTAACATTCATAAATATGTATGCACCAAACACGGGAGCACCCAACTATATAAAGCAAATCTTAATGGACATGAAAAATCTAATATCCAATACCACAATCTTAACAGGAGACCTTAACACCCCCTTATCCCAAAAAGGTAGGTCAGGCAGACAAAAAACTAGTGAAGAAATAGCAGAACTGAACCAGAGCTTGGAACCAATGGACTTCGTGGACATATACAGAGTGTTCCACCCAACCACAGCTGAATACACATTTTTTTCAATTGCACATGATTTATTTTCTAAAATAGACAGCATATTAGTCCATAGGCCATGCTTAATATATCCAAGAATACAGAAACTATCCCATGCTTATTATCTGACCACAGTGAAATGAAACGGGAAATAAACAAGAAAATTAGCAAGAAAAATGCCTTAAACATAACGAAATTAAAACCCTACTCAACAGCCAATGAGTTGCAAATGAAATTAAATAAGAAATTGAGCAACATTTACAATTCAATGAAAACTCAAACACAACTTATTGGAATTCGTGGAATGCGATGAAAGTGGTCTTAAAGAAATTCATAGTTAGAAATTCAAACATTAGGAAAACAGAATGGGAACAAATAAACCCCCTAATGTTGCACCTCCAACATCCAGAAAATTCATAGCAACCCAAATATAAAGCACGAAGATGGGAAGAAATCATAAAGATTAAAGCAGAAATTAATTCAATTGAGAGAGAGAAAACATCAAAGTATTAACGAATTGAAGAGCTGGTTTTTTGAAAGATTAAATAAAATTGATAAGCTTCTAGCTAACCTCATCAAAAAGAGGAAAGAAAAAATTCAAACACAAGCAATATGCAATGAAAAGAATGTAATTACCACAAACCCAATTGAAATTCAGAAGATTCTGAATAGCTACTTTGAGAACCTTTACCCTCACTGCATTGAAGACACAGAAGAAATGAACAGATTCCTAGAAAGCTATAAATTACCAAAAGTGAACCAAGAAGATATAACAACTCTCCATAACCCAATAGCAGTCAATGAAATAAAAAAAACTTAATAAATACCCATCTGACAAAGAAAAGATCAGGTCCTGATGTATTCGCAGCTAAAGTTTACAAGAAATTTACAGAAGATATAATCTCTATACTCCTCAAACTCTTCAATGAAATTGAAAAGGAATCAATCCTCCCCAAATCATTCCTGGAGTCAAGTATTATACTGAAAATAAAACCAGAGAAATTTACAACTAAAACAGAGAACTACAGACCAATCTCCCTCATGAACATAGACATAAAAATCATCAATAAAATCCTAGAAAGTAGAATACAGCAAATCATCAAGAAGTTTTTTTTTTTTGTATTTTTATTGACAAACAAATAGCAATGAGACAGTTTCAAAACTGATTAATAGGACAGTTTCAATACTTAATATATTGTACATTGTTATCTTCTTCGTGGTTATCCATAGGACAAAAAGCAGGATGAAACTTTCTTCTCATTTAATTAAGTAAAAGTAGCTGTGCATCTATCCTAACTGTTCTGCATATACAGATACAAAATGGTCCTTCATTTGTATCTCCCTTTTTTGCTTTTTCCTATTAGATATGGGTATTCCACTGACACATAAATAAAATACGTGTGTGAATTCATCAAAACAATAAAACACACTCCAGCAGTCCACAATAATAGTGGGTCATCCACAGAAGTTCTTAACTTGAACCTTTCACAGTTCAGCATATTAATATGGCTTCACTTTATATACCTTGTTTTTGTACTTTTCTGCTGGATGGTTCATACCAAGATAAAGGAAGACCTATATAAGAAAAAATTTTACATTTGTATGTGATAAGGTCAGTCAAGCACCCTCAGGATTTGTCCTGTAACCTTGTACCACAATTTGCAGATCCTTTGTCAGTGTCAGCCATGTGGATGAGTGATGGCAATTGCTTGACCAATTTGCTCTCCGTGAAAGTCTGAGAGAATGCCTTCTCTCCATGTGACTCTCCTTAGGCACACACTATGTCATTGATCACGTTGCTCTGCTGCCCCATAATCTCGTTGATCAGAAAATTTGGGACACAACTGTGTTACAAGTTGTTACAGTACAGGCTCTCCAATGTCCCGAGTCTTCACTTACCCTAAAAAGCTAGGGCCAAAATATTTGCTGTCCCTGCAACCCCTCCATTTCCTCAATTCTTGTTCTACAAAATTAGCTTTTTAAGCCTCCAGAAGAGAAGCTTATTATTTACAACATAGGGAATTTGTACCAACTTCACTATCTCTCTGAATATCAAACATCTTAGACATGACATGGAACAGGTATTCTCTATTAAGTATTGATATCCTAAAAATTAAGTCCCTAAAGAATACGGAGAAAAAAATTAAAAATGAAAAATGTTTAAAGATATCAATAAACAATTACATACACTTATACAGAAAATTAGAAATCCAACAATATACAGCACTGTAGCAGGACATTGTTGGGACATTTTATTTTTCTTCTGACTTTCTTGCATTTATTAACCTTTCATTTTTTAAAAAAACAAATAAACATTTGCAAGAGAGACAGTATTGCAATAATTGGTATGTCATGACAAGAAATACGTATCTAGAAGCACAGAAGGAGAGGCATATCAAGCGTGACACTTCTACCACACATTGGTATCTTCAGTGAAGTTGAGAAGTTCACAGATATCACCATATATAGTTAGTCAGGGTGAGAAACCACCAATTAAATGCCAGTGTCAAAAAGCTGCTGATTTTTCTCGGTATCATTGCCTTACTCATTTTGTGTGTATAACACAGCCTCTTCAACCTAAGCTGTTGGTTGATTTCTTTATGATAGCCATGCTTTCTGGGGTGAGATGATATCTCAATGTTGTTTTGATTTGCATTTTATGGATGGCTAGTAATGTGAAGCATTTTTCATATATTTATTAGCTTTTTTAATTTCGTCCTCTGAGAAATATGAGTTCATCTCAGATATCCACTTCTGGATTGGGACTTTAAATTTAGGGTCCCTAATGATTTTTAGTTCTTTATAAATTCTAGAGAGCAGATTTTTGTCTGAGTGCTTATTAATTAAGATACTTTTCCAAATTTGTGGGTTGTCTTTTCACTTTGTTGGTAATTTCTTTTGACATGAAGAAACTTCTCAGTAAGAGCAGGTCCAGTTGTTAATTCTTTCAACTGTTTCCCATGGTATTTGATTTCCGTTCATGAAATCTTTGCCTACCCCTATGTCTTTAAGAGTTCCTCCTACTTGCTCTTCCAGGAGACTTAGTGTCGCTGCTTTAATGTTTAGATCTTTAACCCATTTTGACTTTAGTTTAGTGCATGGTGATAGACCTGGATCAAGTTTTATTTTTCAGCATGTAGAGAGCCAGTTTTTCCAGCACCATTTGTTAAAGAAGCTATCTTTCTTCCAGTATGTTTGGCCCCTTTGTCAAAGATAAGGTGGCTGAGTGATTCCATAGGGGCTTCAGCATCTTCTAATCTATTCCACTGATCCACTGATCCTCAGGTCTATTTTGTTGCCAGTACCATGATGACTTTATCACAGTAGCCTTGTAGTATAATTTCAAGTCAGGAATTGTAATGCTTCCGGCCTTGTCTTTATTGCACAGGATTGACTTTGCTATTTTAGCTCTTTTCTCATTTCAGATAAATTTTAGGAATGATTTCCCTAGCTCTGCGAGGTATGTTGGTGGTAGTCTGATAAGGATTGCATTAAATCTGTGCAGCAATTTTGGGAGTATGGCCATCTTTACAATGTTGGTTCTTCCTATCCAGGAGCATGGAATATCTCTCCATTTTCTGAAATTCTCTACGACCTCTTATTTAAGAGTACTGTAATTTTCCTTCTATACATCTTTGACTTCTTTAGTTAGATGAATTCCAAGGTATTTCGTTTTCCTCGGTGTTACTGTAAAAGGTATTGTTTCTATAATTTCCCTCTAAGTGTATTTGTTGTCTGTTTAGAGGAATGCTACTAACCTTTGGGTATTGACTTTATAACCTGCTATGCTACTGAATTTCTGTATTAATTCTAGTAGATTCTTGGTGAAGTTTTTTGGGTCTTCCAAGTAAAATATCATGTCATCTGCAAATAAAGATGATTTAAATTCTTTGCCTATTCTTATTGCTTTAATTTCTTTCTCTTGTCTAATGGCTGCAGCTAATGATTCCAGAGCCATATTGAACGAGAGTGGTGATAGAGGACATCGTTGTCTTGAACCATATCTAAGGGTAAAAGATTTCAGTTTTTCCCCATTTAGGTTTATGCTAGCCATTGGATGTTCTTAAGTGACTTTTACCAGATTGAAGTAGAGCAAACCTATACCAATTTTCTGTAGGACTTTGAACATGAATGAGTGTTGGACTTTGTCAAAAGCCTTTTCTGCATCAATGGAGATGATTATGTGGTTTTTATTTTTTGCTCTATTGATATAGTGTACTACATTTATAGATTTTCAAACACTGAAACATCCTTGCCTCCCTGGGATGAATCCTACCTGATAATGGTGTATAATCTTCTTCTTGATTTGCTGTATTCTATGTGGTATGATTTTATTGAGAATTTTGGCCTCTATGTTCATTAGGGAGATTGGCCTGTAGTTCTCTTTCTTAGTTGCATCTTTTGCTCGTATTGGTATCAGTATAATACTTGCCTCCAGGAATGATTTGGGGAGGATTGCCTCCTTTTCAAATTGGTGGAGAAGTTTGAGGAGTATAGGGACTACATGTTCTCTAAATTCCTTGTAGAATTCAACTGTGAATCCATCTGGACCTGGACTTTTCTTTGTCAGTAGGTTTTTAATTACATCTAATATTTCACTGGCTGTTATTGGGCTATTGAGAGTGGTTGTATCTTGTAGATTCAATTGTGGTAATTTGTTCCTTTCTATGAATCTGTCCATAGCTTCTGTGTCTTCTATTCTGTGAGAGTAAAGACTCACAAAGTAGCTATTCATAATCTGAATTTCCACAGGGTCTGTGGTAATTACACACTTTTCATTCCTTATTGCTTGTATTTGAATTTTTTCTTTCTTCTTTTTGATGAGGTTAGCTAGAGGCTTATTGATTTTATTTAATCTTTCAAAGAACCAGCTTTTTGTTTTTTTAATTCTTTGAATTGTATTCTTAGTCTCAATTGAATTAATATCTCATCTCATGTTTATGATTATTTCTTGTCTTAGGGCTCTAGGTTTGGTTTGGTCTTCCTTTTCTAGCTGTTGAAGGTGCAGCATTACTGCATTTATTTGTTCCCGTTCTGTTTTCCTAATGCATGTGTTCACAGCTATGAATTTCCCTCTGAGAACTGCTTTCAGTGTATCCCATAAATTATGATAAGTTGTGCTTGAATTTTCATTGAATTGTAGATATTGTTGAATTTCTCATTTAATTTCATCTGTGAGCTATTGGTTGCTGAGTAGGGCGTCATTTAATTTCCAAATGTTTAAGGCTGTTGTCTGGTTTCTTTTGTCATTTATTTCCAGTTTCATTGCACTGTGGTCAGATAACATACATTTGATAATTTCTGTTTTCTTACATATACTTACGCATGACCTATGGATCAGTATGTGGTCTTTTTAGAAAATGAACCATCTGCAAGAGAAAAATATGTATTAAGCTGTGTTTGGGTGGAACACTCTTTTTTTTAACAGTTTTATTGATAAACATATAGCAATGAGACAGTTTCAAATCAAATCGGAAGTACAGTTTCAACAAATAATACACTGCATATATTATTCTTA
>NW_004525092.1:22072-39497 GCF_000260255.1 Octodon degus
ACGCTGCGCCTGGGCTGGGACTCGGAACACTCTTTATATGTCCAGGAAGTCCATTTATTTGAAGTTCTGGACAGTTCTGTTATTTCCTTGCTATGTATTTTCTGGTTGATCTATTTTTTGGGGATAAGCGGTTTTTAAGGACTGTTGTTAAGGTTGTCATATTGGATATTAGATTTTTCATGTCCACTAAGATTTGCTTTACATAATTGGGTGCTCCCGAGTTTGAGACATACATACTCATGAGTGTTACCTCTTGCTCTTGAAATTTTCCCCTAACTAGTATATAGTGGCCTTCTTTATTTAACTTGATCATTGTTGGTTTGAAGTTGAGTCTGTCTGAGAATAGGATTTCGAAACCTGCTTTTTTCTGAGGTGCTGGGGTATGTAGTATTGTGTTCCATCCTTTGACTTTCAGCTTATGAATATCTTTATGAGTTACATGTGCTTCGTGTATATAGCATATTTTTGTATTTTGTTTCGTAATCCACTGTGCCAGTCTATTTCTTTTTAATTGGTGAATTGACTCCATTTATATTGATCATTAGAATTGAGAAGTATTGACTTACCATTGACATGTTATTTACCCGTTGTCATTTACTCCTTTTTCTACTGTGTTTAATTACTTGAACTATTTAGTTGTTTGCTTCTGATCTCATTTGTGGAGTTCTGATCATTTTGTTCCCTCTCTAGAAGATCTTTCAGTAGCCTGTGTACGGTTGGCTTTGTCATCATGAAATGCTTTAGCTGTTGTTTGTCATGAAAATATTTTGATTCTGCATCAAATTGAAAGTCTTTTACAGGGTATAGTAGTCTGGGCTGGAATTTATTTTCATAGAAGACTTGAAGTACTCTGCTCCATGCTCTTCTTGCTTTCATGGGTTGTGAAGAGAAATCGGCTGTAATTCTGATCAGTTTTCCTTTGAATGTGATCTGCTTCTTTTCTCTTGTGGCTTTCAGTATATTATACTTGTGCTGAAATTCTGGGATCTTGACTATTATATGTATCGGTGTTTTTTTTTTGAGTTGATGTTACTTGACTTACTGTGTGCTTGAGTTACCTGAATATCAGATTGCTTCCACATATTTTTGAAGTTTTCTGCTATTACTTCTGCCCATATTTTTTTAATGTCATTTGTATTGACTCCTTCTTTCTCATTGATGCCTATTAGTCTCACATTGTTCATCTTTGAATCATCTTGCAGGTGATGGATTATTCTTTCCTGCATCCTTGTTGTTTTTATGAGATCCTCTCTTATTTTTTCACTAGCTGCACTAGCGTCTTCAAGATCTGAAACTTTGTCTTCACTTTCACTTGAACAGTTTAGCAACCTTGTGATTGAGATTTTAATTTCTTCTATATTTGTTTGACTCTGCTTTATGTGATCTATTTCTTTCCTGTATTGCGAACGTTTGAGACTAATAAGGGAAACAAGAGACAAGAAAAAAAAAGTCACAGGCCTGTCCTTCTGAAATGTTGTATATAATTTGATTTCTAAATTTCTGTGTATAAACATGGAATTGTTTATTCCAATTTTTTTTTAAATTTTGTTATTTTTATTATTATTTCTTTTTTCCTTCACATTCCTTAGGGATTTAAGGTTTACCATTCCCATATTTGATGGAAATAACCTGTTCCAGGTTATGTGTAAGATGTTTGATATTCAGACAGATCGTAAGGTTTAGCTCAACTGCCTATGTTATAGGGAAGTAATATCATTATGCTTCTCTTCTGGAGGGTTAACAACTTAAGTTTCCAGACCAAAAATTAGGGAAAAAGAATGACTGCAAGGACAGTCAACATTTTGACCCTAGTTTTTCAAGATCAATGAAGACTCAGGACATAGGGAAACTTGTACTGTAACTTCATCTATCTCAGTTGTATCCCAAATTTTCTGACGAAGGAAATTATGGGGCCGCAGAGCAAAGTGGTCGATGATATAGAGTGTGCCTAAGGAGTGTCACATGGAGAGGAAGCATTCTCTCAGGCTTTCAAGGAGAGGAAATTGGTCAAGCAACTGGCTTGACTAATCCATATGGCTGTCATTGTCAAAGGTTGTACAAACTGCGGTACAGGGTTTCACAGTAAATCCTGAGCGGATTTTACTGACCTTGGTCAATATAACAGATATGTTTCTTGTTACATAGTTTATACTTTATCTTGGTCTTAAACATCTGGCAGAAAAGTGTACAGGAGGTATAAAAAATAAAGCCATATTAATATGCTGAGCTGTAAAATGCTCAAGTCAACAACTTCTGACATTGCCAATCGTATGGATAACCTACTTCTGTTATGTACAGATAGACTGTACTGGATTATTTTGAAGAATTTTCTCACCTACAATATTTAAACCGCAATGGAATACCCATCTCTGGCAAAACTAAACAAAAATGAGATATAAATGAAGGATCATTTTGTATCTGTGTATACAAAATAGGATAGATATAGAGCTATTTTCTCTTAATTCAATGGGAAGAAAAATACATATTAATAGTGTTTGGACAGTTTATCATGTCTGCATCTTGTCTTATGAATAGACAACAATATACAACGTATTTATTGTTGAAACTGTCGTGCTAATCTGTTTTGTAACGGTCTTATTGCTAAATGTTTGTCAATAAAATTAATACAAAATTTTTAAAACTGAATGACATTTCCGGTCTTAGTTTTTTAACGAGACTCCACACCAATTTCCATAATGGTTGCATAAGTCTACAGTCCCACCAGCAGTGGAGAAGTGTTCCTTTTTTTCCCACACCTGTCCCATTTTTGTTGTTCTTTGAATTCTTTATGACAGCAATTCTTTCTGGGGTGAAATCGTATCTCAGTGTTGTTTTAATTTGCATTTCACGTATGACTAGTGATGTGGAGCATTTTTTTTCCATATATTTATTTGCTTCTTTAATTTAATCCTCTGAGAAGTATGTTTTTATCTCAGATGACATTTCTGGATTGGGTCTTTAAATTTTGGAACTGTAATGCTTTTTGTCAGCTGTGGGATGGATGAAAAAGATGTCATATTTTTGTACAGTGAGATATTACTCAGCTATAAAGAATAGTTAAATCAAAGCTTTTATCTTTAAGTGGATTCCACTTGAAATTATATTCATAAGTGCAGTAATTTGGGATTTTCACACACCACTGTCACAAAGAGATAAATCAACCAGTGAAAAAATCAGCAAAGAAATAACAGAACTAAACCAATCTTTTGAAAAAATTTACTTGGTAGTTCTTTATAGAGTGTTTCACTCAGCAATAACAGAATATACATTCTTCTCAGTTCCACACAGGAAATTATCCAAGGTAGGATATTTACTAGCACACAGAGGACTCTTAGTTAAATGAAAAGGAATTGAAATTAGCCCATGTATGCTATCTCTTCGCGGTGCAATAAAACTTGAAATTAGTGACAAAAGAAACTACAGAAACACAGTAAGCACATGGAAATTACATATCAACCTCCTAAACAACCAGTGGATCACAGATAAAATTAAAGAAGATGTTACAATATATTTACAGTTAAAGAAAAATGCAGGTAAATCTTACTGAAACCTGTGGGATGCAATGAAAGCTGTTTTAAGAGGAAAATGTATAGTGGTACAGAACAATCCCAAATAAATGATCTCATGCTACAACTCAGGTTCTGTGATAAAGAAGAGTAAGTCAAGCCCAAAGCCCAAAGAAGGCAGTATAAAGATTAGATCCGAAATTAATACACAAAAACCACAATACAAACAATAAATGAATTAAAAGTTTGTTCTCTTAAAGAATAAGTAAAATTGATAAAAACCTATACAACCTAACAAAAAACCCTGAAATTCATGCAATCAAGAATGCAAAGGGTCAAATTACTACAGCTCCTAGAAAAATTCAGAATATCATCAGTATCTACTTCAAAAATCTTCACTGTCATAGGATGGAGTACACAGAGGACATGGGCAGCTTCCTAGATACATATGAAATGGCAAAACTGAGTCAAGAAAATATGCAAACTCTGAATAACTGAATAATGAGAAATGAAATTGAAAATGTAATAAAAATTCTACCAACAAAGAGAAACCTGGGTCTCGATGGATTCACAGCAGAACTTTACAAGAAATGTGGAGAAGATTAATGCCAACTTTTCTCAAACTCTAATGAAATTGAAAGGGAAACAGTTTTTGCAAAGTCACTCCTGGGAGCTAGTATTACTCTGATTCCAAAATCAGTGACAGATCCAACTAAAAAAGAGAACTACAGGTCAATCTCTCTAATGAATATAGATGCAAAAATCCTTAGTAAAATACTAGCAAATAGAATGCAGCAAATCATCAAGAAGATTATACATTATGACCAAATGAGTTTTATTCTAGAAATGCAGTGATGCTTCAACATATGCAAATCTATAAATGTAATACACTACATCAATAAAACCAAGAACAAAACCCACATGATCATCCCAATAGATGTAGAAAAAGCTTTGACAACGTCCAACACTCGTTTGTGATAAAACCCAACAGAGAATTGGAACAGATGTCTATACTCCAACCTGATAAAAGCCATTTATGAAATACTAGCAGCCAGCACCATATTAATGGGGAAAAATAGGACTTCACTTTAAAATCAGGAACAAGATAAGGATGACCACTGTCTCCGTTCCTATTCAATACAGTTCTGGAAACATTAACTAGAGCAATTAAACAAGAGAGAGGAATAAAATGAACAAATTTTGGAAAAGAAGTGAAATTATGATTATTCGCAGATGACATGATATGCTACGTAGAGGACCCCAAAAATCCACCAAGAGTCTTGTAGATTTGGTAACAAAATTCAGCAATATAGCAGGATACAAAATCAATACACAAACATCAGTAGCATTTTTTATAGAAACAATAATGAGAGAGAAATTAGGAAAACCACACCTTTCACAATAACATCCAAAAAAGTGAAATACTTGGGAATCATTCTCATAAAGGACATGAAAGGTTTATACAATGAAAATGATGACATTCTGACAGAAGAGATTAAAGAGGATTTGAGAAAATGGAAAAAATTTTCCATGCTCTTGGATAGGAAGAACTAACATTGTGAAAATGGGCATACTTCCAAAATTGTTATACAGATTCAATGCAATCCGAATTAAAATAAAATCAGGATACCTGACTGAGATAGCGAAAACTTTCCTCAAATTCATTTTGAACAAGAACAGACACAGAATATCCAAAGCTATCCTGTTAAACAAAGGAAAAGCAGAAGATATCACAATCCCTGAGCTAAATTATATATATTAAAGCTAATGTGAAAAATCAGCGAGATACTGGCATAGAGATGCTCACTGGAAAAATGCACACTAGAAAAAAGATAGCCTTTTTAATAGATGTTGTTGGGAAAACTGGCTTTCCACTTGCCAATGGCTAAAACTAGACCCATGCCCATCACCATGCACAAAGCTATAGTCAAAATGTATCAAAGATTTAAACATTAAGGACAAAATCTTCTGGAGGAAAATGCATGTAGAAATCTTAAAGTATAGGGGTAGGCAGAGATTTCATTAACTAAAGCCAAACTGCATGCGAAATACTTCAAAGAAACAACTGGAATCTCATAGTTTTGAAATGCTTATGTACTTCAAAACAAATGTCCAAAAGTGTAAAAAGGGAACCCACAAACTGGGAAAAATTATAGCCAACTATCCCTCCAACAAAGGCCTTCTATCTAGAGCATATAAGGAATTTTTAAAAAATCAGGACCCCAAATTCATAATTTAATCCAAAAATAGTAATCTGAGGTGAATATACACTTCTCAGGAGAAGAAATAAAAATTGGAAGTAAATATATAAAAACGTTCAGCATTATTGGTCATTCAAGAAATGCAAATTAAAACAACACTGAGATTCCATCTCACTCCACCAAAAACGATTAGCACAAGAAGCCAGCCAATAACAAATGCTGAAGAGGCTGTGGTGAAGAAGGAACTCTTCTGCACGGTTGGTAAATGTAAAGACAAATACAACCACTATAGAAATCTGTGTGGAGATAGCTTCAAAAGCTAGGATTGGAGATCACATTCAAGCCACGTATTCCCTTCCTGGGTATTTTTTCCAAAAGAACTGAAAACCCCTGTTATGGTTTGTGTCTAGTTGTCCCTCCAAAGCCCCATGCAGTTGTGGGGCAGGGACTTCTAGAGTTTGAAATTAATTAATGATCAAGGCTGGGTTTATGGGTCTTAGTACTCCTGACATGATGGGTGTAAATTCTACACCAAGCCTGGGGCAGATAGCGTGAATACAACTTAAACGAGACAGACTTCCTCTCTGTAGCTATTGTTGCTATTACTCCACCATTTTTCTCTTGCTTTTTTTCTGCCTTCTATCACCATGAACTGCTGCCCTCTGTAATGTGCCAGTCTGACTTGGAGCCAGATGAGTATGGACTGAAAATTCCAGTAACTGTGAGCTCTAAATAACCCTTTCTTTCCTTCATTTTGCATATCGAGTATTTGTTCCAGCAATGAGAGAAGAGTAAGTGAGACCAAATTTGGTTACCAGAAAACTGGGGTCATTGCTGTGACTATACCTGACCATGTGGATAAAAAGCTTTTGGGAATTATTTATGGGAAGAGATAGGAAACGTTTGGAGATGCCACCTACAAGCTAGGAGCTGGAACAGCTTCTGCTGTTCTATATGGGGGATTCTGGTCAAAGCTCAGAAAATCTGAAGCCTGATAGAAAGCCTACCTGAAAATACCAGTCTGGGGAGGTTTTTTTCTGGGAAGAAAGATGGCACTGGCTGTTGGACACCAGATGATGAGTTTTTTGCATTGGTTGAAAGTTTGTCTAAATTTGCTCATGTCCAGAGATTATGCCTGAGACTGAGATTAATCATGGTGGACTGATTAATCATTCAAAAGATATTTCAAAGCAGCCAAATATTAGGGCAGTGACATGGTTGTTGTTGGGTGCTTTTAGCCAGACTTATGTTGAGAATCAGACAAAGAGCCCAGCAGAATGATTTAAAATGTTGTGAATTTGGCCAGAAAGGAAGCTCCAGTAAAGCTGTGGAATGCAAAGATAGAACCAAGAAGATTAGTTCCTGGGAAGAAACAAGAGAATGGAAAGAATGGCTTGAAGGCATCACAGGAGGTGACAGGTCTCCACCCTATTCAGCCTCAGAATTGCAAAGGTCAGGGACATTGCCTTGAGGGGAAAGCCCCAGAGTCTCATATTCCAGAATGGTGGCAGAGGCCACACCAGGTTCCAAAACTGTGCTGGCATTGAGAATTTGTTTACTGGAATCAAGGCTATTGTGCTCAGTGATCCAGGCAGCTGACCCCTATATCCAAGCAAGAAAGAAGCCTGGATATTGCTTCAGCTGGCAGCACACCTTGGCATCATCCACATGACATTGTTTTTAGGTGCATTCAGAATGCAGAAATTCTGGGGTTAAGAAGGCTTCTACTTAGATTTCAGGAGAAGGCCTGGGAGGCCAGGCAGTGTACCCCTGGGAGCACAGTGTGTGAAGCTATGAGTGAGAAGCCTATTCAGTGGAAACCCGAGAAGTTTGAAAAAGCCAGGAATGTGAACCATCTAAGGGAAAGTGTAAGGAGGAACTAAAGTCAGCCTAAGAGAGAAGTTATGGAAGCTAACACCAAAAGTGCCATAAGGGTGGAGCCATGTAAAATCTTTGGAGCTAACAATTTGCCACAGATTGCTTTGAATGTTCCACAGGGACCTGCAGAATTTAATGTTTGCCATGCTGAATTTTGGATTTGTGTTGGTACCAATGCTTGGTAATATGCTGTGTGTACCTTTTATAATGGTATTGCTTATCTTGTGCATTGAATGTTGTAAATGTTTAACTTTCTTTTCATTTGTACAGATCACTCACAGCTGAGTTTGCCTTAGATCTTGGAGGTGACTTGGGACTTCGATTTTTCAGCAATGCTGAAATGGTTGGGACTTTGGCAACTCTTACAGATGGATTAAAATTCCTTTTACACAAAGGGATGTGCAAAAGACTTTGAGGGCCCAGGAACAGAATGATATGGTTTGTGAGTTGTCCCCCAAAGCCTCAGGCAGTCATGGGGTGGGGACTTGTAGAGTTTGAGATTAATTCATAATCAAGACTGGGCTTATGGGTCTTAGTACTGCTGGGATAATGGGGGGGGGAGTACTATACCCAGCCTGGGGCAGATAGCCTGAATGCAACTTAAGGGAGACATTGGTACTGTTACTGTAACCATTGTTACTATTGTTACTGTTACTCCTCCATTTGGTCTTTTTTTTTGTCTTCCATCGCCATGAACTGATCCCACCTGTTTTGTGCCAATCTGCCTTGGAGCCAGCTGAATATGAACTGAAATCTTTAGTTATTCGGAGCTACATATACCTTTCTTTCCTTCATTTGAGTGTTGGATATTTGTTCCAGCAACAATAGAGGAGTAACTGAGACAACCTCATATCACAGTGATATATATATATATATATATACACCCATGTCTATAACAACACAATTTGTCATAGGCAGAGGGCACCTGCCAGGGTTTAATCCCAGGCGTGCCATGCCAGCCATGCCCCCGAGGTGTGATGAGACTGGGGATGATGGCAAATGCTGGTAATCCCAGTGTTTGGGAGGCTGAGAACAGGAGAATCACTAAGAGTCCAATCTACATAGTGAGACTCTGTAGACACTGTACTAAATATGTAAATAAATAGATAATAAATACTTTAAAAATGGAATGAACTTATTCAAAAGGAAAGAGTTACTGGGCTGAAGAGAAAGACAAGAGAGTGAGTGGGCAAAAGGGATTTACCTAGGTATATAAGCAGAATGGTTTGGACAACTGTGCTGTGCATTTCTGCTGGTCTATGGAGAGAAGTAGTTAATGCTTTAATTAGTTTCATCTCTTTTTTCAATTGTTTCTCCTTTTTTCCATTATTTTATTGAGAAACAAAGAGCAATGAGACACTTTCAAACCAAATTGGTAGGACAGTTTCAATAATTAACACATTGCATACTTTATTCCTAGTGGTTATTTGCTGTACAAGATGCAGACATGATATCCTATTTACAAACACTATTAGAACAAATCCCTCTATTCATTAAGAGAATGTAATTATATATCTATTCTAACCATTTTGAATACACAGATACAAAATGGGCATTCATCTGTATCCCCTTTTTGTTTAGCTCAGTCATTTGAATATTACAGGTGTGTTAACCCAGCAAAATATTCTAAGAGTCCAGTAATCCATAATAGTATTGAGTCTTCCACTTGACTGGCAATGTCAGAAATTGTTGCCTGAGTCCTCTACAGCTCAACATAACACCAGTTTTTCCTTTTTCTCTTCCTTTTTTTCTCTGTATGTTAGGGAAAAGTCTATAGGGTGTTCAGGATCTCAGCACACCCAAGGGGATGGACCAGCATAACAGGTCCAGGTTTTGAAGCCCTAGCCCCTGCGCCTGCCTACAGGCACTTTAATCCATTGAGCTATTTTGCCATCACTTCCTTTTTTTTCTTCTTAATTTCTTATGCATTTTTCTTTCTTTTTCCTATTTTTCATGCATATATCTGGTAATATGAATGACAGGTTGAAAGACAAAACTATGTATTACAAAAAATACTGTAAAATTCATATTACTTTGTTAAGTGAAATTTTTTTTTTGTATAGTAGGGAAGGGTCTACAAGGTGTTCAGAGTCTCAGTACTAGATCAGACACTTAATGATCCTCCTGTTTACAGCCTTCCAAGAGCTGGGATTACAGGTGTGGACCACCATGCCCAGTCTCAATTGCTGTCTCAGTGTGTACCAGGAATGGGGCCGGCACGGCAAGCCTGGGATTTGAACCCTCAGGGTCTGCACCTGCTTGCAGGTTCTTTAATCTGCTGAGGTGTTTCGCTGGCCCTTGTTAAGTGAAATTCTGTATCACTTGTAATATTTTTTCTGTTTTAATTCTAATTTGTACTCTCTGTAAACAATAAAAGAATTAAAAGAATAAAAGACTACAATTCTAAAAATGAAAGTATGTTCTATTGATGATGACTCTGCTTAATGAAATATGGAGGTTCAGATGACTGAGGGATATAATGTGATCTAAACTTAACAAAGAAAGGGAAAATTCTGATGAGGTTCACACTAGCCTAGAAGCCATTCATTTCATTATACTTATGAGAACATGAGCTGCAGAACAAGGTAGTGTAGTATAGAAAATAAAATTATAAGTTTTCTTCAATTTTTCAGTCAAATCTTGCAGATGTTTATAACTATACATAAATAAACTCATAAAATCCCATGTGGATTGGACATGGATGTGTACTCTTGTAATCCCAGCCTCTGGGAGTCTGAAGTGGTAGGACAGTAAGTTCAAAATCATACTTCCCTAATCAGTTATCTTTGGAGACCCTGTCTCAGTATAAAATATAAAAGGGCTGGGGATATTGCTTAGTACAAAGGGCCTGAGTTCATTCCTCAGTACAAATAAAATGCATCCTGTTTACTATCTTCCTGTAGTTTTCCTATAAAAAGAAAACTACTTTTATCCCTTTCTTGAGTATTTTATAAGAATTAATGTACACTTAAGTAAATATGTACCTATGTATGTAATTCAATATCTGTTCGTATATCTTAGTTTATCTAATATCATTGTCTTTGAAATTATTCTTTATCATTCTCTTGTCTGAAATTACCCTCTTCTCTTTAAAATTATTCCATGTTATTACAGAAGGAAATACTACAGTATTTTTACAGTTTTTTAGTGCTCTATTGTTTGGAAAAGTAGCAATACAAACTGTTTCCAACTGCTGGCGATTTAGATTTGCTTTCGCATTTTTGCTAGTGCAAAAATTCCACGGAGAATAATGTCTTTTATATGATATTTACGTAGGATCAAGTTTCTGCATAATATAAATTTTTAGAAATAGATATTTTAGAAGGTCTATATATTTTTTACTTTAATGAATATTGCTGCATACCCTTGCACAAAAATGTGTCCATTTTCACAGGAAATTTGTAGATTTTATAAAACTCCTGAGTGATTCTAATGATCAGAGGGAATCATAAGCCATGTCACTAGATTAAAGTTCAAATGTCTCATATGGCTCTTGCTCAAAGGCAGGCAAACTGAAACTTTCTATTACTAATTAGCTCCTGGATGAGGCTAATATTGTTGGTCCACGGACTACATCTTGGGCAGCAATGGCATATGGGTCTTCTGCAGTCAGCAGGACACTGATTAGCACTGAGATTGTTTGATCTTAGTGCAGCTTTGTTCAAATGATTTAGTCTCGAGGCCCATCAGCATTCTGAAAATATAAGCCCACCAAATGCTTTGTTTCTATGGGTTATACCTATTTATATACACAATATTTGGAAATAAAAATGAAAGTGTTCTAGTTTATTTAATTTCAAATTACAATAATAACTTCACTACTTGTTAACATAAATAGTATCCTTTTTCAGAAAAGTTCCAAAAACTTAAGAAATTTATATTGTCTTACTTAAAAAAAAATCTCTCATAATATTATCTTCAATGTTTGTCTTAATAGAACACTGTAGGATTCTCATACATGTTTATTCATGCAATGTGACTCGTACTGCCTGACACACAGCCTCTGCAAAACTCCACAATACATTCTTGAGAGATTGTCAAGGCAAAAACTGTTGACTTAATATTATCAAGAAAATATCTTTCACCTTTCAAAAACCATAAAAATATCTTGGAGGCTTCAATGGGTCAAAAAATTATTGTAGACAGCTAAGTTAGGTAGAAATACTATATAGGCAGTCAGACAGGGCAAAGCCTTTAAAGAAGCCAGTGCAGAATTACAGATAGATACATTGCATCTGTGGGGGAGACAGAGAGGAAAAATTCAGGGCCAGTCTTGAAGACAAAAGATGAAACCTATGGACTCACATACTTACCCTAAGGATAAACAACAGAGATTGATATTCTAAATAGGTATTGATCACCTTGGGAAAGCTAGGAAGAGCCTGTGCCACACTTCTCAAGGAAAAGTCCCTGTTCAATTTAATGCCCACTTGCTATATGACTTGCTTCCCCATTAGATTCCCATTTAATCAATATTACCTGAGAAATTATCCTAATAATTTTATTGGTTGGATGTAGCTTTGTCCTACCTCATGCTCAATTTGTAATTTCCTATTTTACCCCATTTTGGAACCCCCTCAGGCGTGATCCCACGTAACACACTTGAGAATCTTTGACTCTCTCTGAAGCAGAAGCTTTCTTTCCTCAATAAATATATTCTGTTCTTAAGATCTGTTGTTCCTATAATTCATTCTTTGATTTTAGAGAATATAATGTTTTATTGGTCATTTAGCAGTTTAACAATTTCTTTCCCCTGTAACAAATTCACATTCTGAGAACTACTTAAGATATATTCCTTCTACTAATTCATAGAACTAGAAATTGCTTAAATAGGGACATATTATATTATTATTTATTTCTCTAGAGCTAGCTAAAATTATAAGTTGGCTTAATTCGTATTGATTTTCTGACAATGCAAATCAGAATTCACTGCACTATCATCCTATCACCTTTGTAAGAGCCATTGCAAACTGGAACCTGGGAAAAGAAACAAACAGTTGGTATGAGCCTATTTTTACTTACTTCTTGCATACAAGAAGTTTGAAAAGTTATGAAAATATCCTACAAAGATTACTAAATAGTTTATAATTATTGTTTTTTTGGATATTGAAAAATAAACCTGTAAGGTAGATAAGAAAAATGAGTAATAATCCACATTTTATTCACAATGAAACTGAAACTTAAACAAATTTTCTCAACTTATTATAGATAGTAAGTCACTGAGCTAGGGCTCAAAAATGCAACTCAAGCTTGGATAGGAATAAATTGAAGGAATTGTACAATCTGTTTTATTATGCACTCTTATTTTTTGCTATTGTCATATTCTTTAGGATGATATATGATAATGTACTTTTATGGTCATGAAATAGCTCCAGTTCTTTGGGGGTTATTCAATCATATGCTAAAGTTGTTTACTGCCTGATCTACTTGACAATGAACATTAACCTTTGAATTGCTTTCTACTACAGATCTGTGATATAATTAGGCTTTTCAGAAAGTCTGTCTTGGTGTCAACACAATTTTCATTACCTTTGTGAATAATAACAGCTTCTTCTGCTACTAAGCTAATGTAGTTATTCCTCAGCAAACCTCATATGTTACCTTCTAAAGAGAAGGCCAGATCACAAATTCAACAATGAAACAGTTTTGATGAAGAACAAGGGCAAAATTAATTTCTTTTTTTAAAATTTATTTTAATTTATTTATTTATTTTAGGTACAAACCTCTGGTTTTTTTTTTTAAATCAACAGAAAATGGAAATATACTTTTTAAAGTTTCTAATACTAGGAGAAGATATCATCATTTAAATAAATTGTAAGTCAAAGATACAGTATAAATCTTAGAACAGAACTTAAGATAAAGCAAAATTCAGAAAATTAAATATTTCAAAACAATTGAACTAAGAAAAAGTTTCCATAATACTAAAAAAGTACTAAGAGTAAAACATAAGATAAATACTGAAATAGCAAGTAAATGACCAGCACTTCTAACAGTTTGAGGATAGGATATTGCACAAAGTTCTAGTGTGTTGTGGACATACATAATGACCGTGACAGTTAATGGTGGCTAGGCGTCACTTGTGGAACTGAGCTACAGCTATTTATTTGAAATCCACCCTGTAGATTCAGGTGGAATCATGACTCATCAAGTGGAAGAGAAGTCCATTTGTAGGGTGTGCTGATGAAAATATTCTACTCCTGAACACAAAAGAATAACTGAAAGACTACTATTGTATACCTCTTATTCTCCTCTGTTTAATTGTTTGCCCTATTTGGCGGGTTCTTTCCATTCTCATTCGTGGGGCTGTGATCAATTTGCTCCCTCTCTAGAACATCATTTAGTAGTCTGTGTAGGCTTGGCTTTGTCATCATGAAATGCTTTAGTTGTTCTTTGTCAGGAAAATATTTCACCTCTCCATTATATTTGAAAGAGAGTTTTGCAGGATAGATCAGTCTGGGTTGGAATTTGTTTTCTTGCAAGACTTGAAGTACTTTTCTCCATGCTTTTCTTGACTTGATGGTTTGTGAAGAAAAATCTGCCGTTATTCTGATGGGTTTTCCTTTAAATGTGATCTGTTTCTTTTCTTTAGCGGCTTTTAGTATACTGTTCCTAGGCTGAATTTCTGGAATCTTGATTATTATATGTCGGGTGTGGTTTTCATTGGATTGAAGTTATTTGGAGTTCTATGTGCTTCATTTACAGGAATGTCAGAGTGTTGCCCCATATTTGGGAAGTTTTCTGCTATTACTTCTGCCCATATTCTTTTTATATCATTTGTATTGACACCTTCCTTCTCATTGATGCCTATTAGCCTCACATTGTTCATTTTTGCATCATCTTGCAGGTATTGAATTATTTTTTCCTGCATCCTAGTTGTTTCAAAGAGAACTTTTCTTACTTTTTCACTAGCTGCAATGGTGTCTTTCAGGTCAGAAAGTCTATGTTCACTTTCTCTCAAACGGTTTTGCCAGCTTGCGATTGAGGCTTTAATTTCCTGTATATCACTTTGAACCTGTTTCATAGATTCTATTTCTTTCCTAAATTGTTTATACAGGAGTTCCATCATTTTTATATTCTCCTCTATTTTTTTATCAGTGTATTCTTTAGAAGCACTTAGTACTTCTTTGATTATAGTTACCACTGCATTTTTTAGTTCCGAAATGATTTCTGATCTGATTTCTTCTATACCTTTCTGTAGTTGATTCTTTACTTCCAATGCTATTATTTCCGAGATATCTGGCATGTGATTTCCAGTTTCCTCAGTGCTAGTGTCTTCTGCATTTGTACTGGGTGGACTTGGGGCCTGAGACTGCCTTTTATTCCTTCTCTTTGTCATTTTGTATACCACTGTTTTCTGACCTTTGGTGTAGAGCTTAGACAGAGTTATTACCTTAGCACCAGGTCCAGATCTATGAAGTTCAGATTCCTCTAGGTTGATGTTGTTTGGATCTGGCTGCTGTGCTCCACTTCTTTCTGCTGCAGTCATTAGAGTTGAACCCTTTGTGTGTCTCTCTGGCAAGATGTTCTGCTCCTGAATCAGTTGGGTGGGTCTTGCCTCTAGCCTCTTTGCAGGGAGTTCTGCTGAAGGGTTCCATGCTGGGCCTGCAGCCTGGGTTGAATTAGGATCCAGCGGGCCCGGGTGGTCTCACTCACTCGCCGGGCCTGTGCTCTGAGTCTGTCCAGGATCCCACCAGGCCCTGGGTCGTCTCACTCACTCGCCGGCGTGCACTCTGGGTCTGTTCAGGATCCCGCGGCCCGGTGGTCTCACTTTCTCGCTGGCCCTGTGCTCTGAGTCTGTTCAGAATCCCGCGGCCTGGGTCATCTCACTCACTCCCCGGGCCTGCTCTCTGGGTCTGTTCAGGATCCCGCCAGGCAGTGGGTCATCTCACTCACTCGCTGGGCCTGTGCTCTGGGTCTATTCAGGATCCTGTGGCCCGGTGGTCTCACTTGCTTGCCGCAAAATTAATTTCTGTTTGAAAAAATTATGAAGGTTTTTGTCTCTGAGAAAATACTAGGTAACATGGTACAGAGTGTTTGTCCCTTTGATCTCAGGTCCAATTTCAAAGAGCAAAAACTATAATCAAAAGCTTATTACACTATTTCTAAGTAAACGCTTGCCTACTTTAGGCACATAGACTATTTCATGCTTTAAAACACAAAGGGAAAAAATGCCTAGATTAAAAAAAAATGGTGTAAAGTCTAGTGCACTCTTGTAAATATGTTCAGTCTAGAGGTGTATCACTTGCAAATTAAAAAATCTTAATTACTTGGTAATATGCTTTGTGCAAGATTTGCTTTTCAATTTGCATTTGAAAAATCTAATTCAATATCTGGAAAGCTTACTTAGACAAAATATGTAGACTCAGATTGTGTGTGTGTGTGTGTGTGTGTGTGTGTGTCTGTCTGTCTGTCTGTCTGTCTGTGTGTGAGTGTGTATATAAGCAGGGGTTAGAGGAGAAGAGAGATGGAGAGAGAAAGACAGAGCTATTTGCCCATATTATTTAAATCCAGCAATTTGGAGTCATAGAAATTTCATCAATATTCCTGTATATAGAAGTTATCATGGAAATATACTTATCTTCAAATGTACTGAAGATACAATAAATATGTACAGCTGTGTCTTGAAAATAATACAGACAATAGTGTAATAAAATTGGAAATCATTGGCATAAGAAAACAAAAGAAATTCATAAAACCATGGAAATTAAATAGTACCCTCTTAAATAACCAATGTGTATAAATTCACACATTTAAGAAAAAATGAGGCAGTTTCTACAATTGGATGTTAATTACAGTACAACATACCAGAAATTGAGGGGCACAATGGAAGCAATTGTAAGACAGAAATCTATAGCAGTAAATAATACCCCTATCAGGGAAACCTCAAGTACAAATAAACAACTTAATGATGAAACACAAATTTCTAAAGAAATACCAGGATACACCAAAAGTTCACATAAGGGAGGAAATTATAAATATTAGAGAAGAAATGAACACATTGGAGAATAAAAATAAAATAATTAATTTAAGAGTTGGTTAATAAAAGATTAAAACAAAATGAAAAACCCTTGTCCAATCTAATAAATAAAGGAAAAGAAAATATTCAAACCCAGGCAATTATAAATGAAAGGGTCAGGAATAAAAATGGATCCTGAGGAAATCCAAAAATTCATCTATATATAATATGAAAACTTGTTTGTTTGTTTTTTTCTCCTCAGAGCTCTTCGGAGAAAAATTTCTTTTTTTCCCCATAATTATATTGAGAAACAAATAGCAATGAGATAGCTTCAAATCAAATTGGTAGGACAGTTTCAATAATATACACAATGCACACTCTTCCTAGGGGTTATTTGCTGTAAAAGATGCAGACGTGATATCAAATTTAGAAACACTATTACAACAAGGCCCTCTGTTAATTAAGAGAATGTAACTATATATCTATACTAATAATTTGAATACACAAATACAAAATGGATATTCATCTGTATCCCCTTTTTTGTTTAGTTCCGTCATTTGAATATTATAGGTGTGTTAACACAGCAAAATATTCTAAAAGAGTCCAGTACTCCATAATAGTATTGGGGGTCCTGCTTGACTGACAGTGTCAGAAATTGTTTTTTTTTTATGTTGAACTTTACTTATTTTTTTAACAAATAATACACTGCATATATTCTTCTTAGTGGTTAATTGCTGTACAAGATGCAGACTTGTTATCCTATTTACAAACACCATTAGAACAAATCATTCTATTCTTTAACAGAATGTAACTATATATCTATCCCAGCCACTTTGAATACACAGATACAAAATGGACATTCATCTGTATACCCCATTTTTTCT
>NW_004525092.1:45688-51876 GCF_000260255.1 Octodon degus
TTGGGACTGTTAAAAACTAAGAAAAAAATAAAAGGTACAATAAAAATTATCCACAAAGTAAAAAGTTGGCTCTAATGAAATTGACAACTCCTATAAAGACTGAGTGAAAGAGAAGGCACAGTGTCAGGAGTTAAAATGAGCATCACTGTACATCCAGTGATAACTTTTTAAATCTTCCAAGATGATTTTATGCTGGGGACCACCCTCTTGGAACTCCCCTTCTGTCCCACACTAGAACAGCAGCTTTCTTTCTCCCACTACATATATGCTGCTCTTAACCTCAACAATATTATTTTATGATAACATTTGACAATGAATTTAAATACTAACATAAAAAATTTTTGAACCTAAACTGATTCAAGAAATTCACAAATTAACAGATCCAAAGGCATCTATAATATGAAATCAGTTAAAAATCTTTTCATATAAAAAGCACTAGATTCTAGCTCTGCTATTGCAGCTTTCATTTTTAAAAGTTCATTAATTTATAGATTCATGGATTAAAAGTGTAAATTTATATGATGTCATTAACTGATGATAAACAGGAAATTTCAAAACTAACTCATGATAAAATGATTATGATCTTCATCTGATCACCAACCAAAAACTTTTGATAATATCACAATTAATAGTGAAAATTTACAAGGTTGACTTCCAAATCAAAGAGCCAAAAAAGGAAGCCTGTTAGTACTCCTTAAATTTTCCACATTATTGGAAGTAGCAACACTGACAGTAAAACAAGAAAAATAAGTGAAAGATGTAAGGAGTAAAAAGGGAGTAAGTAAATTATCATCAATATTATATATGATTATGCATGTATGATTAAAGTTCATAAAGATTATAATTATATCCACTTGACAGATTGAACAAGAAGGAAAAGAATTTTTGAAACTTCACAGCTATTACATGCTACTCATTCATTATTCCTTGTCTCTATAATAATATCACCAATTACCCAATGATATGAAGTAGAAAACAAAAAGTCAGTCTCTTCAACAACCTGTTCCTAAACACAGTACCAAATCTGTCCATATCTCTATTCTAGTGATCTCTGAATGGATGTTTCTGTAATCACTACATACGTCTAATAAACAACAGTGAAATATGACATGCCATGATATATTATTTCTCCTGAATGCTATTTTGAATACTAGCAATTGAAAACATAGGGTTTTGTGTAAGCTAAGTGGATGCTTTACCACTAAATTACACTGCTACCCTTGCTTTACATGTCTCAACTAATTTATTCATCATAACAATTCTATAAGTGGTAATTAAATTATAATAATTCTAGTTTTAAATATGAGGAAACTAAAGCTTATAGAGTGTAAGTAGCTTGTTCCAGTAGATAAAAGTAATTAGTGTCAGAATTAGGGTGTGATCTCCAGCGGTAGTCTAACTCCAGAAACTAGAATTTGTTTGCTTTATCTTTGCTTTGCTTCACCTTGTCTCTCCTCTCCTCTCCTCTCCTCTCCTCCCTTCTCCTCTCCTCTCCTCTCCTCTCCTCTCCTCTTGTTTTCTCTTCTTTTCTTGGTACCAGGGATTAAACCCAGGAACATTCTACAACTTAGCTACATCTCTAGACTTTTCATTTTCTGACAAAGTCCCACTAAGTTGCTAAACAGTCCGGGATGAATTCAAACTTCTGATCCTACTGCATCAGCCTCATGCTCAAGTTACAAGTGTGCATCACTTTGCCCAGCATAATTTGCCTATTTCTAACATTTCTCTATTGGGTAACCTGAGTATTATTTAAAAAGTAAATCTGATAATGTAATTCCAGAGCCAAAATATTCTTTTAATTTATTGGTAAACTAGGAAAAGTATAAAAACCTTATCCTGACCAACATAGCCCCTCACATTCTAATTCCTAATTTCCTATTTTTATCAATCATTTTCCTCATCACTGCATGCTCTAGTCCTAATAGCTTTCTAGTTATACTACCGTGATCCCTATGCCAGGGCCTTCCCAGAGGCTGTTTGTTTTATCTCTTCTCTCCCCTTTATTAATGTCAATTCATCGTTTATGAAACAGGGAAGTGATAGATAACCTTAGAAAAATGAAACAGGAGCCCTCAAAACATGTCCACTTAGGTGTAGGCTTCATTATCTTAGGTTTTAAGCATTGTTACTCTGAAAAGAGGCACACACAATTAACTAATAAAGTAGTGCTGATTTAGAGAAGTGTGCAGATGTATCACTGTGGTATGAGACTTTTAATTCTTTTTGAGGAAATACAAAAAAGGGGAATATTTGAGTCAAATGGTACCTGTAGTCCTAGTTTTGGTATCATTTTACTTTCACACTACAGTAAACAGTTTTGCTCATTTTTCTCATGATTTTCTGCCTTGTAATATTTTCTGGCTGAAGAGAACTCACCAGGTGGACAGTAACAGTTCATGCATTATTTCAACTATCACAGCCTCAAAAAAATTATTGCGGATTCCCTTACTTCAGTTCAATGTATCTCACCTTCCGAGAATTTATCAGTTTGGCTATTTTTTAATTTGTGTGACTATATTAAATACAACCATCTTTTACACTGTAATGCATTGAAGGGTAAGCATCATGTCTTTTATGGATTTTTGAGACTATAATGGAGGTTAATATAGTGCCTGACATAATGCAATGTAAATGTAAATTAAATTTTTATGCAGGAAAGAAGGATGAGACTGAAGAGGGGAATGAGAAGAAGTAAGAAGACCAGTATGGGGAAAAAGGGAATAAAGGAACAAATCCTCTCAAATTCAAGTTTTTCTGATGTGAAAGAGTCTGCTACCTGGTTTCATATGCTTAAAACTGAAGTAGATTTATAAATTTATACAGAGTCCCACTCAAAAACTCATCAAATATTTACTTAGCATCTGACATGTGACAGGTTCTGGACTGCACAGTGATGATGTCATGTTCACAAGAAATATATATATATATATATATATATATATATATATATATATATAATGCACTTATGACTTTGAAACCAGATTTATGTATTCTACTAAATTATCTTCACAACTAATGGAGGAATAAGATACTTCCACTTCCATGACAATGGACAACTGAAGAAATTCATGTCAACCAAGCAATCTCTATAAAAAGGGTACTAAAATATTTTCTAGAAAGAGATAATAAAGACAACAATTCCAAAAGTACCAATGGAAAGTAGCCATTAGAGAGGCACACAATTAAGCAGAGGAAAAAGATATGAAACCATCAAAAGAAAAAATAATATAACAAGGACAAACCAATACATATTATTTATAATTATGGTTTTAAATGGTCTCAATTCTCCCATCATAAGAAACGGACTGGCATAGGGGATCAAGAAACAAGATCAAATAATGTGCTGCACACAAGAAACACTTTTTTGGCCGAGTGCCAGGAACCCCCAGACCCAGTCCTAGCCCAGGTCCCCTGAGTGTGTGGAAGAGCTTCCTGCAACACTGGGCCGGCAGGACCAGTCCCAGGAAAGGCGCAGCGTGGGCAGGACATTCTCCCACCCCCTCGGGACAAAGCACACCTCTCCGAAGACCTCTGCCACCACACCCGCTGAATAAGAATTTCTACCGTGTTCCAAGAACCCCCAAACGCAGGCCTAGCCCAGGTCCTCTGAGAGTGTGGGAGAGCTTCCTCTTCCCCCTACTTCACCTTGCCCTCTCCAGGCACACCATAGGCATGGCACACATGCCTGTGGTGTAAACCTGCAGTTGCAATCCCTGCAGAGAGTGTAGAGATAAGATCCAACCAGATAGTCAAGGAACAGAACATCTAGCCACAGGAGCACAACAGGTTCACCCTCAAGGGCAGCAGCGGGAAGGAGCTGAGCACAGCAGCCATACCCATGCCAGAAACAACTGGATAAGTCCAAACTTTGTAGAGCTGCACTTGAACTTCGGTACAAGCGAAGGTTATAACTACAGCAAAGATCTACAACAAAGGTAAGAAGACAGTGCTACAGAAATGACGAGAAGGAATAAAATGCAACCTCAGAACCCAAGCCCAACCGTAACAAGTGCAGAGGACACTAACACAGAACAAATTGGAAATCACACAGCTGAAAACAATGAATCAACGGTTTTTGAAATAAAGAAATAGCTGCAGAAAGGTATGGAGGACCTCAGATTGGAAATAAAAGAAGAAATCCCTCAATTAATAACATCTGCACTAAACAATCAAAGGCAGAAACATATGGAAGAAACCCAGTGCCAACCAAGAACAAGTGCGGAGGACACTAGCTCGGCTCAAATGCATGAATTAATAGAGTCGATAGTAAATAAGCAACAGCAGACAGATATAGAGGAAATCAGAGCTCAATTCTTTTCTAAAATAAAAAAAAAACTCTCAGAACTCATAGCATCTGAAGTAAAGAAGCAACTACAGAAACATAGGGAGGAAACGCAATCTGAAAATATCACTGCAGTAAAAGAATTTATAGATGCTTCTAAAGAAGATATTGATAAAAATATAGAGGAGATTAGAAAAACAACGGATTCCTTGAATGAGCAACACAGGAAAGAAATAGAAAGCATGAAGCAGAGTCAAAGAGATATAGAGGAAAATAAATCTCAATCACAAGCTTGCAATACCGTTTAAGTGAATGTGAAGACAGAGTTTCAGATCTTGAAGATGCTGGTGCAGCTAGTGAAAAAATAACAAAGGATCTCTTGAAAACAATGAGGATGCAGGAAAGAATAATCCATCACCTGCAAGATGATGCAAAGATGAACAATGTGAGACTAATAGGCATCAATGAGAAAGAAGGAGTCAACACAAATGACATTAAAAAAATAAGGGCAGAAGTAATAGCAGAAAACTTCCCAAATATGAGGAAACAATCTGACATTCAGGTAATTGAAGTATAGAGAACACCAAGGAACCTCAACCCAATGAAAAACACACCGAGACATATAATACTCAAGATCCCAGGAATTCAGCACAAGAATAATCTACTGAAAGCAACTAGAGAAAAGAAGCAGATCACGTTCAAAGGAAAACCCATCAGAATTACGGCCGACTTCTCTTCACAAACCATGCAGGCAAGAAGAGCATGGAGCAGAGAACTTCAGGTCCTCTATGAAAACAAATTCCAGCCCAGACTACTATACCCTGCAAAACTCTCTTTCAAGTTTGATGGAGAAGTGAAATACTTCCATGACAAAGAAAAGCTAAAGAATTTCGCGATGACAAAGCCAATCTTACACAAGCTACTGAAAGATGTTTTATAAAAGTACCAAAACAACCAGAACTACACGAATGAGATCGGAAGCAACCAACTAAATAGGGAAAGCAATTAAACGCAGAAGAAAAAGGAGTAAATAATAACAGGGAAATAACATGGCAACCGTCAGTCAATACATCTCAATTCTAACCATCAATATAAATGGAATTAATTCACCAATTAAGAGAAATAGACTTGCACAGTGGATTAGGAAACAAAATCCAACAATACGCTGTATACAAGAAAAACATTTAACTCATAAAGACATTCATAGGCTGAAAATCAAAGGAAGGAACACAATACTATAGGCCCCAGGATCTCAAAAAAAAAGCAGGAGTAGCAATCCTATTCTCAGACAGTCTCAACTTCAAACTAAAAATGGTAAAGCAAAATAAAGAAGGCCACTGTTTACTGGTTAGCGGAAAAATTCAAGAGGAAAGGGTAACACTCATCAATATGTATGCACCAAACACGGGAGCACCCAACTATATAAAGCAAATCTTAATGGACATGAAATATCTAATATCCAATCCCACAGTTTTAACAGGAGAACTTAACACACCCTTATATCCAAACGATAGGTCAACCAGACAAAAACTTAAAAACAAATAACAGAAGTGAACCAGAGTTTGAAACAAATGGACTTGGTGGAAATATACAGAGTATTCCAACCAAACACAGCTGAATAAACTTTTTTTTTCAGCTGCACATGGGTCATTTGCTGAAATAGACCACATACTGTTCCATAGGTCATGTTTAAGTATATGCAAGAAAACAGAAATTATCCCATGCACATTATCTGACCACAGTGAAATGAAACTGGAAAAAAAATAACAAAAGAAACCAGAAAAAAACTTTAAATACATGGAAATTAAATGACACCCTACTCAGCACCCAATGGTTCACAGATGAAATTAAACAAGAAAATCAAAAATATCTACAATTCAATGAAAATTCAAGCACAACTTAT
>NW_004525092.1:53127-55941 GCF_000260255.1 Octodon degus
ACTTTACTTAGAAAACCCAAAAAACTCCACCAAGAAGCTACTAGAATTAATACAGAAATTCAGTAGCATAGCAGGTTATAAAGTCAATACCCAAAAGTCATTAGCATTCCTCTACAAAGAAAACAAACACAATGAAATGGAAATAATAGAAACAAAAATAGCACCAAGGAAAACGAAACACCTTGAAACTAACCTAACTAAAGAAGTCAAAGATCTTTACAAAGAAAACCACAGAACTCTTAAAAAAAGATCATAGAGGATTTCAGAAAATGGAAAGTTATTCCATGATCCTGGATATGAAGAACCAACATTGTGAAGATGGCCATACTCCCAAAATTGCTGCTCAGATTTAATGCAATCCTTATCAGACTACCACCAACATATCTCACAGACATAGAGAAATCATTTCTAAAATTTATCTGGAACTGGAAAAGACCTAGAATACCGAAGGCAATTCTTGGCAGTAAAGACAAGGCAGGAGGTGTTACCATTCCTGACTTGAAATTATACTACAAGGCTACTGTGATAAAATCAGCATGGTACTGGCATAGAAATCGCCCTGAGAATCAAGGGAATAGACTAGAAGACACTAAAACCCCTATGAACACACTCAGTCAACTTATGTTTGACAAAGGCCCCAAACAAAGTCACTGGAAGAAAGACAGCGTCTTTAACAAATGGTGCTGGAAAAACTGACTCTGTACATGCTAAAAACTCAAACTTGACTCAGGTCTATCACCATGCAATAAACTAAAGTCTAAATAGATTAAAGATCTAAACATTAAAGCAGAGACACTAAATCTCCTGGAAGAGAAAGTAGGAGGAACTCTTGAAGACATAGGGGTAGGCAAAGAGTTCATGGACAGTAATCAATTCACAAGGGTAACAGTTGAAAGAATTAACAACTTGGACCTGCTCTTACTGAGAAGTTTTTTCACGTCAAAAGAAATTACCAACAAAGTGAATAGGCAACCCACAAATTTGGTAATAATCATGACAAATAAGTACTCAGACAAAGGTCTGCTCTCTAGAATCTATAAAGATCTAAAAAACACTAAGACCCCAAAATTTAAAGACCCAATCCTGAAATGGGCATCCAAGATGAACACATACTTCTCAGAGGAAGAAATTAAGCAAGCGAATAAATATATGAAAAAATGCTCCACATCACTAGCCATTCTTGAAATGTCAATTAAACCACATTGAGATATCATCTCACCCCAGAAAGAATGGCTAGCATAAAGAAATCACCCAACAACAAATGTTGGAGAGGCTGTGGAGAAAAAGGAACCCTTCTCCACTGCTGGTGGGAATGTAGACTGGTGCAACTGTTGTGGAAATCAGTATGGAGACTCCTTAAAAAGTTGGTCTGGAAATCCCCTTTAAACAAGCTATTCCTCTACTGGGAATATTCCCAGAGGATCTGAAATCATCATATCATAGTGATATATGTGTGCCTATGTTTATAGCAGCACAATTTGTGATAGACAAATTTTGGAAACAAACAAGAAGCCCATCATTCAGGAATGGTTGAAAAAGATGTGGTATTTTTACACAATGGATTATTATTCAGCTATTAAGAATGATAAACTACAAGCCTTTATATTGAAGTGAATGCCACTTGAACATATACTCATAAGTGAAATAAGCCAGACACACATGTGTAAATATCGTATAGTCTCCCTAGTATAAGTACTCAAAAGAAGAAATAAAAATAGAAAGTTATTATACAGGTAAAAGCAAAGCAGGATCTCAAGGACTAACTAATCAAGAGAGGGAAAGGAGAAGAGCTAGGAAACATAACAATGTCAAGCCATACAGTTATATGTAAAAGATTAGCAAGGCAATGATCCTGAGAATATTCAGAAGATTTTTTTATCTAGCATTTAAGTGGAAAGATTCTCACCCTTACAAACTATTTATACTGATACCTGTGAACTAAGCTACTGCACAGAAGATGGCAATTTGTAATAGTAGTTTCATGTTTGGAGTGCCTGTCTTTCTGATCTTCTGAATATGGGCTACTTGTCAAGACATGCCATTAGCTGCTATGATGTCTCTCAGGTAGGTGGATGTTCAAGAAGAAGGGGTGGTGAAGGAAAGCAACGAACAGGAAAGGGAATATTTTGGGACTGTCCTGCTTCAAGGTTGTATATGGTGAGATTTTTGGACTTATGTGCAAAAACATGAGGAGTGTATAATTCTTTATCCTATTTTTAAAATATAATCTAATTTTTGAATGTTTTTATCATATTATGTAGGGACTTAAAGTTCAACTATCAATACTTGATGAAAAATACCTTTTCCTTATTTTGCCTAAGATGTTTGAAATACAGAGAGATAGTGAGCTTAAGCTTAATAGCCTAAGTCGTTTGATAATAACAATAAGCTTTTCTTCTGGATGGGTAACAACCTAAGTTTGCAGACCAAAATTAGAGAAAAAGGTGGGCTGCAAGGAAAGCCAACATTTTGGTCCTAACCTTCTAAGATCAATTAAGACTCAGGACATATGAGAACTTGTACTGTAAAGTCATGTACCTCGGTAGTGTCCCAAATTTTCTGATCAAAGAGATTATGGG
The DNA here is from genome assembly GCF_000260255.1 of Octodon degus. Taxonomy (NCBI): domain Eukaryota; kingdom Metazoa; phylum Chordata; class Mammalia; order Rodentia; family Octodontidae; genus Octodon; species Octodon degus. The sequence goes on from NW_004525092.1 coordinate 55,707, forward strand.
GCCAAAGAGAAAATTGATCGATAATGTAGAGTGTGCCTAAGGAGAGTCACCTGGATAGAAAACACTCTCTCAGGCTTTCACAGAGACCACATTGGCCAAGCAATGGCCGTGACTCATCCACGTATCTGATACTGACAAAGTTCTACAATCTGAGGTACAGGATCTCAGGATAAATCCTGAGGGGATTCCACTGACCTTATCAGACCCAAAAGCTACAACTCTTGTTGCATAGGTC
>NW_004525092.1:56120-67844 GCF_000260255.1 Octodon degus
GGTATACAGATGAATGTCCATTTTGTATCTGTGTATTCAAAGTGGATGGGATAGATATATAGTTACATTCTCTTAATGAATAGAATTATTTGTTCTAATGGTGTTTGCAAATAGGATCTCAAGTCCACATCTTTTACAGCAATTATCCACTAAGAAGAATGTATGCAGTGTGTTGGTTATTGAAATTGTCCTAGCGATTTGATTTGAAACTGTCTCATTGCTGTTTATCAATAAAATTATGAAAAAAAGAAAAAAATAAACACTTTTTTTCATTTATGTATTTGTTACAGGATTTTAGTATGGAAATCCGTCTCATAGTGATCCTTCAGTTTTCAGCCTCCCCAGTGCTGGGATTACAGGCACGGGCCACCACAACCAGACTTGGTCATAGGCTCAGTGCACCCCAGGGATGGATGGGGCTGGTGCAACATGCAGGACCAAGGATTGAACCCACGTCCCTGTGCTTGCCAACGCATGTGCTTAGTCCACTGATATATCTCACCGGCCCTAGGAAACACATTTAATTCAAAAAGAAATTCATAGAATAAAAGAGAAAGATGCATAAGAATACTCCATGTGAGATGAACTCAGAGAAAAGAACAGTTAGCTATTTTATTTGCAGACAATGTTAACTTTCAGCCAAGACTAATCAAAAGATGAAGAAGGTCATTGTATAGTTGTGAAGGGAACATTCCTAAAAGAAGAGATGACCATCATAAATATATATATTCACCAAATATATAAAACAAATATTAATGAACATGAAAAACAAATAAGCACTAACACAATAGCAATGATGCCATATCCAGCTGAATTCCTTTGGGGGAAAATAGTGGGGAATAAAAAAGTAGATAAGAGTCAGAATACAGAAAGCTGAGGTCAGTTGGAGTTGTCTCTCATGATGGGAGAAAAGGAACTGCGCAATGACTGCATGTTTATCTATACACTTGAGAGATTGATGTAAATTTTCACCTCCTGCCTAGCAAGTTGTTTGTCTGTTTTACAAAGGCATTTAACATTCTTTTAGAGCTGGAACACTTTGTTCATGTTGCATACCTTGGGCTGTCCATGTTCTCAGGTTTGGCCTCCCTATAGTCCTACACATGTGATTGATCTCTAGCTTCAACCACTCCCCGTATAATAGAAAACCTTCATACCTTATTGTAACAAATAAGTAGATCAAATAGACAAAAGTCAACAAAGAAATATGAGAACTGAACCAAACCCATGACGAAATGGGCTTAGTAGCTCCCTACAGAATTTTCCAACCCACAACATCAAAATACACATTCTTCTCAGGAGTACATAGGATGTTCTAAAAAAACAGACCACACACTAGATCATAGAACGTGCTTAAGTAAATTAAAGGAACTGAAATTTTTCCATGAATACTACCAGATTATAGTGCAATAAAATTTGAAATGAAGGCTAAAAGAAACAAACAAAAACCCTTCACAAACACATGGAAGTTAAATAAAACTGTGTTGGGCAGCCACTGGATTACAGGTGAAAATAAAGAAGAAATTAAGCAGTATCTATAACTAAATGATAATTACAATACAATTTGCCAGGACTTGTGAGATGCATTGAAAGCAGCTATAAGAGGGAAATTAATAATGTAAACTCGCAAGTCAGGAAAATAGAATTAGTTCAAATAAACAACCAAAGTTTGAACCTCAAACTTCTAGAAAAAGATAAGCAAGGCAATTCCAAAGTTATTTTGAGGGAAGAAATTGTACAGATTAGAGCCCAAATTAATGCAATTGAGACTAAGAAAACTAAACAAAAAATTAATGATTGAAGAATTGTTTCCTTCAAAGATTACATAAAAACAACAAGCCCTTACCCAAACTTATTAAACAAAGGAAAGAAAAGACTCAAATTTATGTCTTTAGGAGTAAAAAGGGTGAAATTAAACTTGTCCATCAGAAATCTAAGAGATCATTAATGTCTATTTCAAGGATTTTTAATGATGAAAATCACAGAATAGGCAGATATAGATATGGATATATAGATATAGATATAGATTCTTTTTTTCTTTATTTTAGGGAAGGGTCTACAGGGTGTTCAGGGTCTCACTGCTAGATCAGACTTGTAGTGATTGTGTTTACAGACTCTTTACAGTCTCCCAAGGGCAGGAATTACAGGCACGCACCACCTTACCCAGTCTCAATCGCTATCTCAGCATGTCCTGGGGGTGGGTCCTGGAACAGTAGGCCTGGGGATTGAACCCCAGGCCCCTGTACCTTCATACAGGTGCTTTAATCCACAGAGCTATTTGGCCAGCCCTAGATTCCTAGATATATATGAATTGCAAAAATGATGCAAGAAGATGCAAAACTGTTATATACCCCAATATTTTTCAATATCACACAATGAAATTGAAAAATAGATTAAATATTTAACAACAAAGAAAAACCCAGGTCCTAATTGGTTCACTACTGAATTTCATAATTTAGAGAAGACCAAATGACATTATTCATCAAACATCATAATAAAATTGAAAGGCAAGCAGTACTCCCAAATTCATCCTTGGAAATGAGTATGACCTTGATACCCAAACCAGAAAAGGACCTAACAAAAAAAAAAGAAGAAGAAGTATAGATCAGGGAATATAGGTGCAACAATCTCCAGGAAGATACTAGGAAACAGAATGTAAGAAAACTTCATGAAGATTATATGCCATTACTGAGGAAGATTCACCCCAGGGTTTCAGAAATTGTTCAACATATGCAAATAAATGTAATACACCATATTATCAGAACCAAGGGAAAAAAACATACAATCATCTGAATAGATGCTGTTATGGTTTGTGTATAGGTCTCCCCCCAAAGCCTCATGCAGTCTTGGGGAGGCTTCTAGAGTTTGTAACTGATTATTTTGGATGTGGATGCTGCACCTGCCCTGGGCGGTTAATTTGCATTCCAATGTAAGGAAGAAAGAAAAGCTAGATGCTTGAGCTGCTGCTACTCCTCCTTTTGTGTTCTTGTTCTTTGCTGCCACCCTGAAAAGTTGCTCTCTGCCATGTGCCAGGCAACCTTGGAGCCAACTGAGTATGGACTGAAACCTCCAGTAACTGTGAGCTAAATAAACCTTTTCTTCCTTCAATTTGGATCTCGGGTATTTGTCCCAGCAGTGAGAGAAGAATAACTAAGACAGATGCATATAAAATCCAACATCAATTCATGTTCAAAACCCTATAGAAAAATGGAAAAGTGCTTATCTCAATCTGATAAAAGCCAGGCATAACAATTCAACAGACAACAACTTTCAGAATGATAAAAAAAAACTGAAATCTTTAACTCAAAAATTAGGAACACGACAGGTATGTCCACGACAAGTACTCCTACAAGCACTCTGAATACAGTTCTAGAAACATTAACCAAAGCAATTACACAAAAAAACAAAGTAAAAGGAATAAAGGTAGGAAAGGAAAAAGTAAAATTGTCATTGTTTGCTGATGACATGATACTCTATATAGAGACTATAAAAATTCCAATAAAACAATTTTAGAAAAAAAGTGAGTTTTAGATTTAGTAACGTGATTCAGTCACATATCTGGATATAAAGTCAGCATTCAAAAATTAATAAAATTCCTTTATACATATTAAAAAATTGACTGGTAGACAAATTACAGAAATAGTGTCTTTCATAATAGCACTGAAATAAATACTTTGTAATCAATCTAGGAAGTACTCTACTTTGAAATCATTATAGAACTCTAAATGGGAGATTGAAGATAATGTCAGGAAATGGAAAGATATCGCTTATTCTTGGGTAGAGAGACAAAAACACAATGAAAATGGCCATACTCCCAAAGTTTTTATAGACAATTTAATGCAAACCTGGTGTTAAAGCCTTCATTCCACTTCAAGAAAATAGGGAAAACATTCGTGTAACTCATTAAACACCAGAGGAGACCTAAAATAGCAAAAGTAATTCTAGGCACAAAAAAAGTATGGTGGGAAACATCACAATTCCTGACTTAAAATTATACTATAGAGCTACTGCGCTAAGAACAGCACTATAATGGCAAAAAAAGGCCTGGTAACCAGTGGAATAGATTATAAGATGCAGAAACAACTTCCAACACACTCAGCCCCCTCATCTTTGTGGAAGGGGCTAAATATTGTCATTGGAGGAAAGATAGCCTCTTTAATAAATGATGTTGGAAAAACTGGCTTTCTATATGCCAAAAAATAAAATTAGGTCCATGTATACCATCATGCCCTTACAGTAAAACATAAAGGGATCAAAGATCTAAATATTAAAAAGGAAACGCTAAATGATCTAGAAGATAGAACAGGCAGGACTCTTGAAGACAGGTGTAGGCAAAGGTTCCATGATCAAAACTGATTGCAAAGGAAATACTACTAGAAATCAAGGACTGGGATATCATCTTGTTAAAAAGTTTTGCACATCAGAAGAAATCAACAACAGAGTGAAAAGACAACCCACAGTGTAGGAAAATATCTTTGCTAGTTCTTCAGACAGAGGAATAATATTGAGAACGTATGAATAATTGTAAAAGAAATGAGACCCCCAAATTCAAAGACACATTACATAAATGGAGATGTGAAATGAACAGACATATCTCAGAAGTATAAATGGCAAATAAATACATGGAAACTGTTCAACATCACTGATTATTCAAGAGATACAAATTAAAACAAGACTGAGATTCCATGTCACTCCAGAAACGACGGCTATCATTCAAAAATCAAGGGGCCTGTAATATAGCTAAGCAGCATAAGTACCTGCCTGGCAAGCGCAAGGTCTTGAGTTTGATCCCCAGTACCAAAAAATAAATAAATAAATAAATAAACCCATAACAAATGCTGGTGCAGCTATGAGGAAAAAGAAACCCTTCTCTATTCATGGTGGGTGTGTGACTGGCACAACACTGTGAAAATCAAGGTGAAGATTTGTCAATAAATTAAAACTAAAGTTCTTTTTTGACCCAGATAGTCCTGTCCTTGGTATCTTCCCAAAATCATTTAAAACATTATAACACAAGAAATAAATACACCCATGTTTATAACAGCACAATTTATAATAATTAAATCTTGGAAACAAGAGAAATGTCCATCAATCAAAGACTGGAGAAAAACGTGGGGTTTTTATACAATGGAATGCTATTCAGCTATAAAGAAAGATACATTAGAGACATTTATAACTAAATGGATGAACCTTGAGACCATAATTTTAGTGAAGTAAATCAATACACATGTGTAAATATTGCATTTTCTCTCTGTTGTGAGAAAGTAAAAGTGTAAATAAGAACCAAAATATATAATATGAATTTTGAAATAGGAAGAAATTGTTCAAATGGAAAATGGAATGGTGCATGGGGAAGAAGGATAGAAGACAAAAAAGTGATATAAAAATAAAATAATGGAAAAAATAACATAATGGAAATAAAACATTTGTTAATAAGGGAAGCAAGGGAGGTTGAAGGCAGGGAGGAGAATGGATAAAGAAAAAAGGTATCATGATTTATCATGTAGAGCTACAAGTTCCCTGCAATTGAATGGATCATAATTACACCCCAAAAGTACCAATAATCTTAATAAAATAGATGATTACAGTTTTCATGAATATCTGAGTTTTCCCTGAGACATTAATTGTGATCAGGATTTTCATACAGCCTCTGGAATTGTTTTAATCTGTATTCTTGAGGTACATTGAACAAATCTTTCACGACTATTGTCTTTTTTCTTCTAACTGAGAAATGATATTTTATCTGTCCATGAATTTTTCCAACTTATATTCATCATACATTTGGTATTTCTGGAATCTGTGTTTGGAATGTGTAATTTTATTTATTTTTAATTTTTATGTATTTTTCCAATAATTTTATTGAGAAACAAATAGCAATGAGACAGTTTCAAATCAAACTGATAGGACAGTTTCAATAATTAACACATTGCATACATTCTTGTTAGTGGTTAATTGCTGTACAAGATGTCGACATGATATCCCATTTACAAACAAAATTAAAACAAATCACTATATTCATTAAGAGAATGCAACTATATATCTGGCCTAACCACTTTGAAAACACAGATACAAAATAGACATTCAATTGCATACCCGTTTTTGGTTAAGCTCCGTTATTTGAATATTATATGTGTGTAAACTCAGAAAAATATTCCAAAAGTGTTCAGCAGCCCATATAGTATTGGATCTTCCACTTGACTGGAAATATTAGAAATTGTTGACCTGAGTCCCATACAACTCAAAATAACAGCATGGCTTTATTTCCTATGTTTTGTTTTTATACTTTTCTGCTGGATGGTTAAGACCAAGGTAAAGCAGGACATATGCAAAAAGAGTTGTAGATTTTGGGTCTGATAAGGTCAGTGGAATCCCCTCAGGATTTATCCTGAGATCATGTACCTCAGATTGCAGAACCTTTGTCAGTGTCAGCCATGTGGATGAGTCACGGCCATTGCTTGGCCAACGTGCTTTCTGTGAAAGCCTGAGAGAATGTTTTCTCTCCATGTGACTCTCATTAGGCACACTCTAAATCATCTATCACTTTCTTCTTTTGCCCCATAATCTCCTTGATCAGAAAATTTGGGATGCTACTGAGTTACATGAGGATACAGTACAAGTTCTCATATGTCCTGAGTCTTGATTGACCTTGGAAGGCTAGGGCCAAAATGTTGGCTATCCTTGCAGCTCTCCTTTTTCTCTAATTTTGGTCTGCAAACTTAGGTTGTTAACCATTAAGAAGACAAGGTTATTGTTATTACCATACAACTTAGGCTGTTAAGTTTAACTTCATTATCTGTCTACATATCAAACATCTTAGGCATAATATGGAACAGGTATTTTTCATGAAGTATTGATATGTTGAACTTTAAGTCCCTACATAATATGATAAAAAACATTTAAAAATTAGAACATATTTTAAAAATAGGCGTAAAGAATTATATACTTCTCATGTTTGTACATAAGTCCAAAAATCTCACCATATACAACCTTGAAGCTGGACAGTCCCACAATATTCCTTTTCCTGTCTCTTGCTTTCAATCACCACCCCCTACTTTTTGAAATATGATCTACCCGAGAGACATCATAGTAACAACTGGCATGTCATGACAAGGAGCCCATATACAGAAGACCAGAATGACAGGCACTCCAAGCATGAAGCTACTATTACAGATTATCATCTGCAGTGCAGTAGCTTAGTTCACAGGTATCAGTATATATAGTTAGTCATGGTGAGAATCTTTCCAATTAACTGCTAGATTCAAAAATATTCTGAAGATTCTCAGGATCATTGCCTTACCCATCTTCTACATATAACGGTATGGCTTGACAATTTCATGTTTCCTAGCTCTGCTCCTGTACCTCTCTTGATTAGTTAGTCCTTGAAATCCTGCTTTCCTTTTACTTGTATTATACCTTTCTATTTGTATTTCTTCTTTTGAGTTCTTATAGTAGGGAAACTATATGATATTTACACATGTGTGTCCAGTTTATTTCACTTATGAGCATATGTTCAAGTGGCACCCTCTTCAATATAAAGGCTTCAAGTTTATCATTCTTTTTTGGGGGTTATGTTTGATTTACTTTACTCAAGATTCGATGGTGTGTGGAGTTTAAGAATGGACATATCTGTGGACTGCTTCAACTCCAAAAAAACACTGCATACTTAGCGAGTTTCCCAGGCAACAGAAAATGCACTGGCTTCTGTACGTCCTCTGGCGTGAGGGTACAGCAGATTCTGGAACGCATCCATTGGTGGGCTTCCACAGCAATGTGCTCAAGCATGTTGTTGATGAGGGTGTTCATGATGTCCACGGTGCACAATGATATGGTCCTCCGGGGAAAAACTTCCTTTAGGACACTATTGACATAGAGGGAGTAATTTCTGTGGCCAGAACTGGTGCTGACACATGACTTCTTTCTGGAGATTGGTGCTGGATGTCTTCTGAAGTACCACTTAATGATGGATTTGACCATAGTGGGAGTGGTGGATGTCATCCCCTTGATCCATTACAAATGCTGAGGAGGTGCTTAGGCTGGGGGGGTCTCCTATTTGTAGTGTTGTGTCACAGATTTCTGGAACTTCTCTCTGATTGGTGGTGGCTTTCCCTGTGTCAAAATCACCTAGCAGCCCTAGCACTGCTGGGTTGTTAAGGGCAAATCCTGTTCTTGGCCATCCTAAAACTTCCTACGAAGGTACCAAGAATGTGGCAGGACTGAGAAACTTCAGGCAGAAGATGTAAACTTCTTTTTCTTATTTTGTTTCATTCCTAAAAAGGCTACTTCCATCTGGAAACAGGGTGCCCTCAGCATTTGTCAGGAAATCTTTTTTTTTTTTTTTCAATTTTTTTTGTTTTTGCAGAACCGGGGATTGAACTCAGGCCTTGCACTTGCCAGGGAAGCACTTATTCTACTGAGGCATGTCCCCAGCCCTCTTACCTTGCTTCTTAGCAATTTGGAAACATTCTAAGGAACATTCTCAGAACTGAGCAAATCCTTATCAAATTGGGAGACTGGAGTAAGAAAAGCAGAGGAAATCTGGTCATAGACCTTTTATGGAGGTCATTGTGCTTATAAAAGCACATATAAATTAATTTATAAGCAAATGAATGATTAAGCAAGCCATTTAAAATCTTTAACTATTGTCTAGTAATAATAAATTACATTAGCTAATCTGGTTTTGAGATCTACGACTTTCTTTTTTAAGCTCAGTCTAACTTTTTCCTAAGCTAACTCCTCAGAAGGAATACATGCACCAGAAAAATGAAACAAAAACTCCTCTGTTGGGTCCTCCATTCCAAGATGATGAAAAAAAGAAGGAACAATGGTCATGCCAAAAAGGGCCGCGGTTATGTGCAGCCTATTCGCTGCATGAACTGCACCTGGTGCGTACCCAAGGATAAGGCTATTAAGAAGTTTGTCATTCAGAACATTGTGGAGGCTGCCGCCATCAGGGACATTGCCGAAGCAAGTGTATTTGACGGTTATGTGCTTCCCAAGCTGTATGTGAAGCTGCGTTGCTGTGTGAGTTGTGCCATTCACAGCAAAGAGGTCAGAAATCGATCTGGTGAAGCGCGCGAGGACCAAACTCCTCCCCAACGATTTAACCCACTGGTGCTGCCCCACGGCCTCCACCAACGCCCATGGGAGGGGAGATGAGTCTTCATGGACTGAAGAAAACTCTATTTTTTCATAATTTTATTGATTAACAAACAGCAATGAGACAGTTTCAAATCAAATCGCTAGGACAGTTTCAATAATTAACACACAGCATACATTCTTCATAGTGGTCCATTGCTGTTACAGATGCGGACTTGAGATCCAATTTACAGACACAATTAGAACAAATCATTCTATTCATTAAGAGAATGTAACTATATATCTATCCTAACAACTTTGAATACACAGATACAAAATAGACATTCATCTGTATACCCTTTTTTTGTTAAGTTCCGTTATTTGAATATTATAGGTGTGTAAACTCATCAAAATATTCTAAGAGCGTCCAGTAACCCATAATAGCACTGGGACTTTTGTTTAACTGGCAATGTCAGAAATTGTTGACCTGAGTCCCCCACAGCTCAACATAAAAGCATGGCTTTACTTCCTATATTTTGTCTTCATACTTTTCTACTGGATAGTTAAGACCAAGGTAAAGCAGGAACTATGCAACAAGAGTTATAGCTTTGGTACTGAGAAGGTCAGTGAAATCCCCTCAGGATTTATCCTGAGATCCTCTACCTCAGAATGTAGAAAATTTGTCAGTGTAAGCCATGTGAATGAGTCACGGAAATTGCTTGGCCAATGTGCTCTCTGTTAAAGCCTGAGAGAGTGTTTTCTCTCCATATGACTCTCCTTAGGCACACTCTACATCATCAATCAATATCCTCTTTGGTCCCATAAGCTCCTTGATCAGAAAATTTGGGACACTACCGAGTTACGTGACGTTACAGTACCAGTTCTCATATGTCCTGAGTCTTAATTGACCTTAGAAGGCTAGGGCCAAAATGTTGGCTTTCCTTGTAGCCCTCCTTTTTCTCTAATATTGGTCTGCAAACTTAGGTTGTTAACCATCCAGAAGACAAACTTATTGTTATTATTAAACAGCTTAGGCTATTAAGCATAACCTCACTATTTCTCTGCATATCAAACATCTTAGGCATAATAAGGAACAGATATTTTTCATCAAGTATTGATATGTTGAACTTTAAGTCCCTACATTATATGATAAAAACATTTAAAAATTCGATTATATTTTAATAATAGGATAAAGAATTCTATACTTCTCATGTTTGCACATAAGTCCAAAAATCTCACCATATACAACCTTGAAGCAATACAGTCCCACAATATTCCTTTTCCTGTCTCTTGCATTCCTTAACCACCCCCTTCTTCTTGAACATCCACCTACCTGAGAGACATCGTAGCAGCAACTGGCATGTCATGACAAGCAGCCCATATGCAGAAGACCAGAATGGCAGACACTCCAATCATGAAACTAGTATTACAAGTTACCATCTGAGGTGCAGTAGCCTAGTTCACAGGTATCAGTATGCATAGTTAGTCAGGGTGAGAATCTTTCCAATTAATTGCTAGATTAAAAAATGTTCTGAAGATTTCAGGATCATTGCCATGCTCATTTTTACGTATAACTATATGGCTTGACATTAACATGTTTCCTAGCTCTTCTCCTTTCCTGCTCTTGATTAGTTAGTCCTTGAGATTCTGCTTTCCTTTTACTTGTATTATATCTTTGTATTTGTGTTTCTACTTTTGAGTTCTTATACTAGGGAGACTATATGATATCTACACATGGGTGTCTGGTTTATTTTACTTATGAGTATATGTACAAGTGGCATCTACGTCAATATAAAGGCTTGCAGTTTATCATTCTTAATAGCTGAATAATACTCCATTGTGTAAAAATACCACATATTTTTCAACCATTCCTCAGATTATGGGCATCTTGGTTGTTTCCAAGATTTGGTTATCACAAATTCTGCTGATATAAACATAGGCACACATATATTATTATGATATGATGATTTCAAATCCTCTGGGAAAATTCCCAGTAGGGGAATAGCTGGTTTAAAGGGGATTTCCAGACCAACTTTTTAAAGAAATCTCCATAGTGATTTCCATAACGGTTGCACCAGTTTACATTTTAGCAGCAGTGGAGAAGAGTTCCTTTTACCCCACTGCCTCCCCAACATTTGTTGTTGGGTGATTTCTTTATGATAGCCATTCTTTCTGGCGTGAGATGATAACTCAATGTGGTTTTAATTTTCATTTCACCAATGGCTAGTGATGTGGAGCATTTTTTCATATATTTATTAGCTTGCTTAATTTATTCCTCTGAGAAGTGTGTGTTCTTCTGGGATGCCGATTTCTGGATTGCGTCTTTAAATTTTGGAGCCCAAGTGTTTTTTAGTTCTTTATAGATTCTGGAGAGAAGACCTTTGTCTGAGAACTTATTTGTCATGTTTTTTTCCAAATTTGTGGGTTGCCTTTTCACTTTGTTGGTAATTTCTTTTGACGTGAAAAAACTTCTGAGTAAGAGAAGGTCCCACTTGTTAATTCTTCCAAACGGTCGCTGTGCATTTTGATTTCCGTCTATGAACTCTTTGCCTACCCTATGTCTTCAAGAGTTCCTCCTACTTTCTCTTCCAGGAGATTTAGTGTCTCTGCTTTAATGTTTAGATCTTTAATCCATTTGACTTTAGTTTA
>NW_004525092.1:68698-69793 GCF_000260255.1 Octodon degus
TTGTCTAATGGCTGTAGCTAATGATTCCAGAACTATATTGAATAGGAGTGGTGATAGAGGACATCCTTGTCTTGTACCAGATCTGAGAGTAAAAATTTTCAGTTTTTTCCCCATTTCGGATTAAGTTAGCCGTTGGGTTTTCATAAACGGCTTTTACCAGATTGAAGTAGAGGCCATCTATTCCAATTTTCCGTAGGACTTTGGACATGAATGAATGTTGGACTTTGCAAAAGCCTTTTCTGCATCAATGGAGATGATCATGTGATTTTTAGCGTTCGTTGTATCGATATAGTGTATTACATTGATAGAATTTCAAATATTGCACCATCCTTGCATCCCTGGGATGAATCCTACCTGGTCATGGTGTATGATATTCTTGATGATTTGCTGTATTCTATTTGCTAGTATTTTATTAAGGATTTTGGCATCTATGTTCATGAGGGAGATTGGCCTGTAGTTTTCTTTCTTAGTTGCATCTTTCCCTGGTTTTGGTATCAATATAATACTTGCCTCCAGAAATGATTTTGGGAGGATTGCTTCCTTTTCAATTTCATGTAAGAGTTTGAGGAGTATAAGGACTACATCTTCTGTAAACGTCTTGTAGAATTCAGCTGTGAATCCATCTGGACCTGGACTTTTATTTGCCGGTATGTATTTAATTAGTTCTAGTATTTCATTGGCTTTTATTGCACTATTGAGAGTGGTTTTATCTTGTCGATTCAGTTGTGGTAATTTCTTACTTTCTATGAATATGTCAATTTCTTCTGTGTCTTCTATTCTGTGAGAGCAAAGATTCTCAAAGAAGCTATTGTTAATCTTCTGAATTTCCACAGTGTCTGTGGTAATTACACCCTTTTCATTCCTTATTGCTTGTATTTGAATTTTTTCTTTCCTCTGTTTGATGAGGTTAGCTAGGGGCTTATCAATTTTATTTAATCTTTCAAAGAACCAGCTTTTTGCTTCTTTAATTCTTTGAATTGTTTTCTTCATCTCAATTGAATTAATTTCTTCTCTAATCTTAATGACTTCCTCCCGTCTTTGGGCTCTGCGTTTGGTTTGCTCTTCCTTTTCTAGTTGTTGCAGGTGCAGCATTAG
>NW_004525092.1:70275-90979 GCF_000260255.1 Octodon degus
TATAGTTGGGTGTTTCCGTGTTTCGTGCATACATATTTATGGGTGTTACCTCTTCCTCTTGATTTCCTCCCATAACCAGTGTATAGTGGCCTTCCTTAATGCTTTTGATCATTGTTGGCTTGTAGTTGAGATGGTCTGAGAATAGAATTGCTACCATTCTTTTTTCTGAGGTGCTGGGGCATGTAGTATTGTGTTCCATTCTTTGGCTTTCACTCTATGAAAGTCTTTATGTGTTAAAGGAGTTTCTCCTATGCAGCATATTGTTGGATTTTGTTTTCTAACACACTGTGCCATTCTATTTCTCTTAATTGGTGAATTGAGGGCATTTACATTGATGGTTAGAATTGAGATGTATTGACTTATGGTTCCCATGTTACTTACCTGTCATCATTTACTCCTTTTTCTCCTGTGTTCAATTGTTTATTCTATTTAGTCAGTTGTTCCGATCTCACTCGTGGAGTTCTGATCGTTTTGGTCCCTCTCTAGAACATCGTTCAGTAGCCTGTGTAAGGATGGTTTTCTCATTGCAAATTTCTTTAGCTGTTTTTTGTCATGGAAGTATTTCACTTCTCCATCAAACTTGAAAGAGAGTTTTTCAAGGTATAGTATTCTGGGCTGGAATTTGTTTTCATAGAGGACCTGAAGTACTCTGCTCCATGCTCTTCTTGCCTGCATGGTTTGTGAACAGAAGCCGGCCATAATTCTGATGGGTTTTCCTTTGAATGTGATCTGTCTCTTTTCTCTAGCGGCTTTCAGTAGATTATTCCTTTGCTGAATTTCTGGAATCTTGACTATTATATGTCTTGGTGTGTTTTTCATTGTGTTGAGGTTCCTTCACGTTCTGTATGCTTCGGTTACCTGAATGTCAGATTGTTTCCTCATATTTGGGAATTTTTCTTCTATTACCTCTGCCCCTATATTTTTTTAATGTCATTTTTATTGACTTCTTCTTTCTCATTGGTGCTTATTAGTCTCAAATTGTTCATCTTTGCATCATCTTGCAAGTGATGGATTGTTCTTTCCTGCATCCTCCTTGTTTTTAAGAGATCCTTTCTTACCTTTTCACTAGCTGCACCAACATCTTCATGATCTGAAACTCTGTCTTCATTTTCACTTAAACAGTTTTGCAAGCCTGTGATTGAGATTTTAATTTCCTCCATATCTCTTTGACTCTTCTTCATGCGATCTATTTCTTTCCTGTATTGCTCATTCATGGAATCCATCATGTTTTCTATTATCCTCTATTTTTTTTTATCAATATCTTCTTTAGAAGCAGTTATAAATTGTTTTACTGCTGTTTTTTTCAGATTGGGTTTCCTCCCTATGTTTCTGTAGTTGCTTCTTTTCTTCAGATGCTACGAGTTCTGAGAGTTCTTTTTATATTTCAGGAAAGAATTGCGTTCTGATTTCCTCTATATCTTTCTGCTGTTGCTTATTCACTACCGACGCTATTAATTCATGCATTTGAGCCGAGCTAGTGTCCTCCGCACTAGTTCTGGGTAGGCACTGAATTTCTTCCATATGTTTCTACACTTGATTCTTTACTGCACATGTTATTAATTCAAGGATTACTTTTTTATTTCCAATCTGATGTCCTCTATGCCTTTGTTCAGGTGTTTTTTTATTTTAGAAGCTTTTGATTCATTGCTTTCAGCTGTGTGATTCCCAATTTTTTCTGTGTTAGTGTCCTCTGCACTTGTTATGGGTGGGCTTGGGTTCTGAGGTTGCATTTTGTTCTTTCTCGCCATTTGTGTAGCACTGTCTTCTGACCTTTGTTGCAGATCTTTGCTATAGTTATAACCTTCGCACGTACTGAAGTTCAGGAGAAGCTCTATAAAGTTTGTACTTATCCAGCTGTGCCTGGCTTGGGTCTGGATGCTGTGCTCAGTTCCTTCCCTCTACTGCCCTTGTGGGTGAATATGTTGTTCCCCTGCAACAAGATTTTCTGCTCCTAGACTAGCTGGGTGGATCTATCCTCTACACTCTCTGCAGGGATTGCAGCTGCAGGGTTACACCCCAGGCATGTATGCCAGTCCTGAGCTGTGACTGGATATGGCAAGGTGGAGTAATCGAGAGAGGAAGCACTCCCTCACACTCACTGTGTCTGAACTAGGCCTGGGTCTAGTGGTTCCTGGAATACAGCAGAAATTCCTACTTGGTGGGCGGGGTGGAGGAGGTGCTGTGGAGTGGCGGGGGCTTCCCAAGGGCATGGGAGAGGGTCTGGCCCATGCTGCGCCTGTGCTAGGACTGGTCCTGCCGGTGCAGGGTAGCAAGAAGCTCTCCCACACACTCACCTTTCCTGGGATAGGACTGGGTCTGGGGCTTCCCGGAACGTGGCCTAGTTTATGATTCTTAATAGCTGAGTAACACTCCATTGTATAAAAATACCACATCATTTTGAGCCATTCCTCATGTGACCCGCATCTTTTTGTTTCCAAGATTTGGCTATCACAAATTGTGCTGCTATAAACATAGGCACACATATATCACTATGTTATGATGTTTTCAGATCCTCTGGGAGAATTCCCAATAGAGCAATAATGGTTTAAATGGGATTTCCTGTCCAACTTTTCTAAGGAGTCTCCAAACTGATTTCCATAATGGTTGCACCAGTCTACATTCCCACCAGCAGTGGAGAAGGATTCGTTTTACCCCACAGCCGCCCAATATTTATTGTTGGTTGATTTCTCTTTCAGAGACATTCTTTCTAAGGTGAGATGATATCCCAAAGTTGTTTGAATTTGCATTACGCAAATGGCTTATTATGTGGAGCATTTTTTCATATATTTATTTGCTTCTTTAATTTCATCCTCTGCGAAGCATGTGTTAATCTTGGATGCACATATCTGGATTGGTTCTTTAAATTTTGTGGCCCTAGTGTTTTTTGGTTCTTTATAAATTCTAGAAAGAAGACCTTTGTCTGAGTACTTTTGTCATGAGTTTTCCCCATTTTTTGTGTTGCTTTTTCACTTTGTTGGTAATCACTTTTGAAGTGTAAAAGCTTCTAAGCAAGAGCAGGTCCCCGTTTTTAATTCTTTCAGCTGTTTCCCGTGTGATTTGATATTTGCTCATGAACTCCTTGCCTACCCCTATGTCTTCAAGAGTTCCTCCTAATTTCTCTTCCAGGAAATTTAGAATCTCTGCTTTAATATTTACATATTTAATGGATTTTAACTTTAGTTTAGTGCATGGTGATAGACGTGGGTCAAGTTTTAGTTTTCAGCAAGTAGAGAGCTAGTTTTTCCAGCACCATTTGTTGAAGAGGCTATCTTTCTTCCAGTGAGTATGTTTGGCCCCTTTGTCAAAGATAAGGTGCCTCAGTGTGTGTGTAGGAGCTTCAGCGTCTTCAAATCTTTTCCATTGATCCTGAGGTCAATTTTGTTGCCTGTACCATGCTGATTTGATAACAGTAGCTCGTAGTATAATTTTAAGTCAGGAATTGTAATGCCTCCTGCCTTGTGTTTATTTCCCAGTATTGCCTTTGCTATTCTAGGTCTTTTCTGGTTCCAGATAAATTTTAGAAATGATTTCTCTAAGTCTGTGAGGTATGTTGGTCGTAGTCTGATAGGGATTGCATTAAATCTGTACAGCAATTTTGGGAGTATGGCCATCCTCACAATTGTGGTTCTTCCTATGTAGGAGCATGGAGTATCTTTCCAGTTTTATGACATCCTCTACAATCTCTTTTTTTTAGATTACTGTAATTTTCCTTGAAAAGATCTTTGACTTCTCTATTTAGATATATTCCAAGGTATTTCATTTTCCTCAGTGCTACTGTAAAAGATATTGTTTCTATAATTTCCCTCTCAGTATGTTTGTTGACTGTGTAGACAAATGCTATTAACTTTTGGGTACTGACTTTATAACCTGCTATGCTACTGAATTTCTGTATTAATTCTAGTAGTGTCTTGGTGAATTCTTTTTTTGTCTTACCAGTAAAGTGTCAGGTCATCTGCAAATAAAGATATTTTAACTTCTTTATTCTTACTCCTTTTATTTCTTTCTCTTGTCTAATGGCTGTAGCTAGTGATTCCAGAGCTATATTGAATAGGAGTGGTGACAGAGGATATCCTTGTTATGTACCAGATCTAAGAGTAAAATATTTCCGTTTTTCCCCTTTTAGTATTATGTTAGCTGTTGAATTTTCATGAATGGCTTTTACCAGATTGAAGTAGAGGCCATGTATTCCAATTTTTGTAGGACTTTGAACATGAATGAGTGTTGGACTTTGTCAAAAGCCTTTTGTGCATCAATGGAGATGATCATAAGGTTTTTAATTTTTGCTTTAATAATACAATGTATTACATTTATAGATTTTCTAATATTGAAACCTTCTTTCATCCCTGGGATGAATCCTACCTGGTCATTGTGTATGATCTTCTTGATGTTTTGCTGTATTCTATTTGCTAGGATTTTATTGAGGATTTTGGCATCTACATTCATGAGGGAGATTGGCCCATAGGTCTCTTTCTTAGTTCTATCTTTCCCTGGTTTTGGTATCAGTATAATGCTTGCCTCTAGTAATGATTTTCATAGGATTGCTTCCTTTTCAATTTCATGGAAGATTTCAAGGAGTATTGGAACTATATCTTCTGTAAATGTCTTGTAGAATTCAGTTGTGAATCCATCTGGACCTGGAATTTTATTTGCTGGTAGGTTTTTAATTACATCTCCTATTTTATTGGCTGTTATTTGGCTGTTGAGAGTGGTTATATCTTGCCGATTCAGTTGTGGTAATTTGTACGTTTATAGGAATTTGGCCATTTCTTCTGTGTCTTCTATTTGGTGAGAGCAAGGATTCTCAAGGTAGGTAATGATAATCTTCTGAATTTCCACTGGGTCTGAGGTAATTACACAATTTTCATTCCTTATTAATTTTTTGAACTTTTTCTTTCCTCCTTTTGATGAGGTTATCTAAGGTCTTATGAATTTTATGTAATCTTTCAAAGAACTAGGTTTTTGATTTCTTAATACTTTGAATTATTTTCTTTGTCTCAATTGAATTAATTTCTGTTCTAATCTTTGTGATTTCTTCCCGTCTTTGGGCTCTGGGTTTGGTTTGTTCGTCCTTTTCTACTTGATGAAGGTGCAGCATTAGGGTTTTTATTTGTTCCTCTTCTGTTTTCCTAATGTGTGAGTTCACAGCTATGAATTTCCCTCTTAGAACTGCTTTCATCGTATCCCACAAATTACTATATATTGTGCTTGAATTTTCATTGAATTGTAGATATTGTTGAATTTGTTGTTTAATTTCATCTGTAGCCCATTGATTGCAGAGTATGGTGTCATTTAATTTCCATGTATTTAAGGGTTTTTTTTGTCTCTTTTTTCATTTATTTCCAGTTTCATTGCACTGTGGTCAGATTATGTGCATGGGATTATTTCTGTTTTCTTACATATACTTAAGCATGACCTATGGACCAGTATGTGGTGTATTTCAGAAAATGACCCATGTGCAGTTGAGAATAATGTGTTTTCTTCTGTGTTTGGTGGAACACTCTGTATATGTCCACCAAGTCTATTTGTTTCAAGCTCTGGTTCAGTTCTGTTATTTCTTTGCTAAGTTTTTTTTTTGGTAGACCTATCTTTTGGGCATAAGGGCATGTTAAGGTCTCCTGATAAATTTATGGTATTGGATATTAGATTTTTCATGGCCATTAATATTTGCATTATACAGTTGTGTTTTCCCATGTTTGGTGTATAAATTTTTATGATTGTTACCTCTTCCTCTTGAATTTTTCCGCTAACCAGTATCAGTGGCCTTCTTTATTGCACTTGATCATTGTTGGTTTGAAGTTGAAACTGTCCGAGAATAGGATTGCTAACCTTGTTTTTTTCTGAAGTGCTGGGTCATGTAGGATTGTGTTCCATCCTTTGACTTTCAGGTTATGAATATCCTTATGAGTTAAATGTGTTTCTTGTATATAGCATATTGTTGGATTTTTTTCCTAATGCACTGTGCCAGTCTATTTCTCTTAATTGGTGAATTGAATCCATTTACATTGATGGTTAGAGTTGAGATGTATTGACTTATGATTGACATTTTGTTTACCTATTACAGATTACTCATTTTTCTCCTGTGTTTAATTGCTTGCCATATTTAGTTGGTAGCTTCTGATCTCATTCATGGAGCTCTGATCATTTTGGTCCCTCTCTAGAACATCTTTCAGTAGCCTGTGTATGGTTGGTTTGTCATCACGAAATTCTTTAGTTGTTCTTTGCCATGGAAGTATTTCACTTCTCCATCAAACTTGAAAGAGAGTTTTGCAGGGTATAGCAGTCTGGGCTGGAATTTGTTTTCATAGAGGAATTGAAGTACTTTGCTTCATGCTCTTCTTGCCTTCATATTTTGTGAAGAGATGTCGCTTGTAATTCTGATGGGTTTTCCTTTCAATGTGATGTGCTTCTGTTCTTTAGCAGCTTTAAGTATATTATTCTTGTGCTGAATTTCTGGGATATTGATAATTATATGCATCGATGGATTTTTCATTCGGTTGAGGTTACTTGGCATTCTGTATGCTTCAGTTACCTGAAGGCCAGATTGCTTCCTCATATTTGGGAAGTTTTCTCCTATTACTTCTGCCCATATTTTTTAATGTCATTTGTATTGACTCATTCTTTCTCATAGATGCCTATTAGTCTCACATTGTCCATCTTTGCATCATTTTGCAGGTGATGGATCATTCTTTCGTACATCCCGTTGCTGTTAAGAAATCCTCTTACCTTTTCACTAGCTGCAACAGCATCTTCAAGATCTGAAACTCTGTCTTCACTCTCACTTAAATGGTTTTGCAAGCTTGTGATTGAGATTGAATTTCCTCTATATCTCTTTGACTCTGCTTCATGCGATCTATTTCTTTCCTGTATTGTTCATTCAAGGAATTCGTCATTTATCTAATCTCTATTTTTTATCAATGTCTTCTATAGAAACAGTTATGAATTCTTTTACTACAGTGTTTTATTCAGGTTGGGTTTCTTCCCTATGTTTCTATAGTTGCTTCTTTATTTACGGTGCTATGAGTTCTGAGAATTCTTTTTTTATTTCAGAAAAGAATTGTGCTCGGAGTTTCTCTATAACTTTCTGATGTTACATTTTTACTATCGACGCTAGTAATTCATGCATTTGAGCCTAGCTAGTGTCCTCTGCCCTTGTTCGGTGTGGGCACTGGGTTTCCTCCATATGTTTCTGCATTTGATTCTTTACTGCAGACGTTATTAACTCAGGAATTTCTTTTTTTATTTCCTATCTGAGTTCCTCTATATCTTTCAGCAGCTGTTTCTTTATTTCTGAAGCTGTTGATTCATTGCTTTCAGCTGTGTGATTCCCAATTTTTTCGGTGTTAATGTCCTCTGCACTTGTTACGGGTGGACTTGGGTTCTGAGATTGCATTTTGTTCCTTCTCATCTTTTTGTCTAGCACTGTCTTCTGACATTTGTTGTAGATCTTCTTTGTGTTATAGTCGCAGCACGTACTGAAGTTTAGGTGCAGATCTACAAAGTTTGGCTTTATCCAGCTGTGCCTGGCTTTTGTCTGGCTGCTGTGCTCAGGTCCTTCCAGCTGCTGCCGCTTGGGGTGAACCTGTTTTGCCCCTCCGGCAAGATTTTCTGTTCCTGGACTAGCTGGGTGTTTCTCTTCTCTACACTATGTGCAGGGATTGCAACTGCAGTTTTTCAACCCAGGACTGTATGCCAGGCCTGAGCTGAGCCTAGAGGGGACAAGGTGGAGTACGGGGAAGATGCAGCTGTCCCACACACTCACTGGGCCTGGGCTAGGACTGGATCTGCGGGTTCCCGAACACAGCAGAAATTCTTACTGGATGGCGGGCGAGTGAGGTGCTGCGGAGTTGTGAGTTTCATCCCAAGGGTGTGGAAGGGCCTCTCACTCATGCTATGCCTGTGCTGGGACGAGTAGTAGTTCCCGCTGGCGCAGGGTAGCATTAAGTCCTCCTACACACTCACTGGATCTGGGCTAGGACTGGGTCTCCATTATTTGAATACTATAAGTGTGCTAACTCAGAAAAATTTTCTAAAAGTGTCCAGTGCTCCATAATAGTATTGCGTCTTCCACTTCACTGGCAATGTCAGAACTTGTTGACCAGATTCTGCTACAGATCTACAAAACAGAAGACTTTTACATTCTCATACTTGGTTTTTATACTTTTCTGCTGGATGGTAAAGCCCAAGATAAAGGAAGACCTATACAAAAAGAGTAGTAGTTTTTGGGACTGATAAGTTCAGTGAAATTCACACAGGATTTATCCTGACATCCTGTAGCAAAGATTGTAGATCCTTTGTCAGTGTCAGCCATGTGGATGAGTCACGGCCATTTGACAATGTGCTCTCTGTGAAAGCCTGAGAGAATGTTTTCTCTCCATGTGACTCTCATTAGGACACTCTACTTCATCGATCAATTTCCTCTTTTGCCCCACAATCTCCTTGATCAGTAAACTTGGGACACTGCTGTGTTAGGTGACGTTACAGTAGAAGTTCTCATATGTCCTGAGTCTTAATTATCTTGGAAGGCTAGGGCCAAAATGTTGGCTTTCTTTGTGGTCCTTCTTTTTCTCTAATTTTGGTCTGCAAACTGAGGTCGTTGAACATCCAGAGGAGAAGTTTATTGTTATTACCATAAAACCTAGGCTGTTAAGCTTAACCTCACTCTCTGTCTTAATATCAAACATCTTAGGCATAATATGGAACAGGTATTTTTAATCAAGTATTGATATGTTTGTCTTTAAGTCCCTAAGAATATGATGAAAGATGTAAAAATTAGAATATACTTTAAAAATGAGCATAAAGAATTACATAATTCTTATGTTTACATAAGTTCAAAAGTCTAACCATATACAACCTTGAAGCAGGCCAGTCTCACAACATTCCTTTTCCTTTCTCCTGCCTTCATTCACCACCCCCATCTTTTTGAACAATTATCTACCCAAGAGACATCATAGCAGCAACTGTCATGACATGACAAGCAGCCTGTATTGAGAAGACCAGAATGACATGCAATCTAAGCATGAACCTACTATTATAAATTGCCATCTTCAGTGCAGTTGCTTAGTTCACAGGAGTCAGTATATATAGTTAGTCAGGTTGAGAATCTTCCCAATTAATTACTAGATTCAAAAATCCTCTGGAGATTCTGAGGATCATTGCCTTGCCCATTTTCTACATATAACTTAATGGCTTATCACTGTCATATACCTAGCTCTTCTCCCTTTTCTCTCTTAATTAGTTAGTTCGCAATTCTTGTTTTCATTTTACTTGTATTATTCCTTTATATTAGTATTTCAACATTGGAGTTCTTATACTTGGGAAAGGATACGACATTTACACATGTGTGTCCAGTTTATTTCACTTAGTATATCTTCAAGTGGCATCCACTTCAATATAAATGCAATGAGTTTCTCATTCTTTATAGCTAAGCAATTTTCCATTATACAAAAATACCACATCTTTTACATCCATTCCTCAGGTGATGAGCATCTTGGTTGTTTCCAAGATTTGGCTATCACAAATGGTGCTGCTATAAACATAGGCACACTTATATCTCTAGGATAAGATGTTTTCAGATCCTCTGGGAAAATGCCCAGTAGATTAATAGATGTTTTAAATGGGATTTCCAGTCCACGTTTTCGAAGGCGTCTCCACACTGACCTCCATAATGGTTGCACCAGTCTACATTCCCACCAGCAGTGGAGAAGGGTTCCTTTTACCCCACAGTCTCTCCAACATTAGTTGTTGTTTGATTTCTTTATGATAGGCATTCTTTCTGGTGTGAGAAGATATCTCAACGTTGTTTTAATTTGCATTTCATGGATGGCTAGTGATGTGCTGAATTTTTTTTATATTTATTAGCTTCTTCAATTTCATCCCCTAAGAAGTGTGTGTTCATCTCAGATGCCCATTTCTGGACTGGGTATTTAAATTTTGGTGCCCTAGTGTTATTTTCTTCTTTATAAATTCTAGAGAGCAGACCCTTTTCTCAGTACTTATTTGGCATGATTTTTTCCAAATTCCAGAGTTGTCTTTTCACTTTGTTGGTAATTTCTTTTGATTTGCAAAAACTTCTCACTAAGAATAGGTTCCTGTGGCTAATTCGTTCAAGTGTTTCCCATGAGATTTAATTTTTGTTAATGAATTCCTGGCCTAACCCTATGTCTTCACGAGTTTGTCCTACTTTCTCATCCAGGAGATTTAGTGTCTCTGCTTTAATGTTTAGAGCTTTAATCCATTTTGACGTTAGCTTACTGCATGTAGATAGACCTGGGTCAAGTTTAATTTCAGCATGTAGAGAGCCTGTTTTTCCAGCACCATTTGTTAAAGAGACTTTCTTCCAGTTAGTTCGTTTCACTCCTTTGTCCAAGATAAGTTGGCTGAGTGTGTTTTTAGGGTCTCCAGCGTTTTCTAATCTATTCCTTTGATACTCAGGTCTATTTTTTTACTAATACCATGCTGATTTTATCACAGTAGCCTTGTATAATTTCAAGTCTGGAATCCTAATCCCTTCTGCCTTGTCTTTATCGCCCAGGATTGCCTTTGCTGTTCTAAAACTTTTCTGGTTCCAAGTAAATTTTAGGAATGATTTCCTTATCTCTGTGAGGTATGGTGGTGGTAGTTTGATAGGGATTGTATTAAATCTGTACAGCAATTTTGGGAGTATAACCATCTTCATAATTTTGGTTCTTCCTATCCAGGAGCATGAAATATCTTTCCATTTTTTAAAATGCTCTATGATTTCTTTTTTAAGAGTACTGTAGTTTTTCTTGAAAAGAACTCTGACTTCTTTAGTTAGATTAATTCCAAAGTATTTCATTTTCCTCGGTGCTATTATAAAAGGTATTTTTTCTATAATTTCCCTCTCAGTGTGTTGGTTATCTCTGTAGAGGAATGCTATTGACATTTGGGTATTGACTTTATGACCTGCTATGCTACTGTATTTCTGCATTAATTTTTGTAGCTTCTTGGTGGAGTTTTTTGGGTCTTCCAAGTAAAGTATCATGTCATCTGAAAATAATGACTATTTAACTTCTCCTTTACCTATTCTTATTCCTTTCATTTCTTTCTCTTGTCTAATGGCTTTAGCTAATTTTCAAGAACTATATTGAATAGGAGTAGTGCTAGAGAGCATCCTTGTCTTGCACCAGATCTGAGAGTAAAAGATTTCAGGTTTTCCCCATTTTGAATTATGTTAGCCGTTGAGTTTTCATAAATGGCTTTTGCCACATTGAAGTAGTGGCCATCTGTTAAAATTTGCTGTAGGACTTTGAACATGAATGAGTGTTGGACTTTGTCAAAGCCTTTTCTGCATTAATTGAGATGATCATGTGGTTTTTAGTTTTTGCTTTATTAATACAATGTATTACATTTATAGATTTTGGAATAGTGAATCATCCTTTCATCCCTGGGATGAATCCTACCTGGTCTTGGTGTATGGTCTACTTGATGATTTGCTGCATTCTATTTGCTAGGATTTTATTGAGGATTTTGGCATCTATGTTCACGATGGAGATTGGTCTGTAGTTCTCTTTCTTAGTTGTGTCTTTCCCTGGTTTTTGTATCAGTATAACACTTGCATCCAGGAACGATTTTGGGAGGATTGATTTGTTTTCAATTTCTTTGAAAAGTTTGAGGACTATAGGGCCTTCATCTTTTGTAAATTTCTTGTAGATTTCAGCTGGGAATCCATTCTGACCTGGACATGTCTTTATCGGTAGTTTTTTTAAATTACATCTCTTATTTCATTGCCTGTTGTGTTATTGAGAGTAGTTATATCTTTTTGATTCAGTTGTGATAATTTGTACCTTTCTAGAAATCTGTCCATTTTATCTGTATCTTCTATTCTTTGAGAGTAATGATTCTCAAACTAGCTATTTATAAACTTCAAATTGCCACTAGGTCGGTGGTAATTACACCCTTTTCATTCTATTTTTTTTTTTTGAATTTTTTCTTTCCTCTTTTTGATGAGGTTAGCTAGGTACTTATCTATTTTATTTAATCTTTCAAGGAACCAGTTTTTTGCTTCGATAATTTTTGAATTGTTTTCTTCATCTCAATTGAATTAATTTCTGCTCTCGTCTTTATGATTCCTTCCGTTCTTTGGGGTCTGGGTTTGGTTTGGTCTTCCTTTTCTAGTTGTTGAAGGTGCAGCATTAGAGTATTTATTTGTTCCCATTGTGTTTTCCCAATATGTGGTTCAGAGCTATGAATTTCCCTCTGAGAACTGCTTTCATCGTATCCCATAAATTTCGATATGTTGTGGTTGAATTTTCATTGAATTGTAAATATTGTTGAATTTCTTCTTTAATTTCATGTGACCCATTGTTTTCTAGGTAGGTTGTTGTTTAATTTCCACGTATTTAGGGAATTTTCTGGTTTCTTTTGTCATTTATTTCCAGTATCATTGCACTGTGGTCACATAATATGCATGAGAGAATTTCTATTTTCTTGCATATACTTAAGCATGACCTATGGACCTGTATGTAGTCGATTTTAGAAAATGACCAATGTGCAGCTGAGAAAAATGTGTTTTCCTCTGTGTTTGGGTGGAACACTCTATATATGTCTACCAAGTCCATTTGTTTCAAGCTCTGGTTCAATTCTGTTATTTCTTTGCTAAGTTTCTGTCTAGTTGACCTATCTTTTGGGGATAAGTGGGTATTAAAGTCTGCTGTTAAAATTGTGGTATTGCATATTAGATTTTCCATGTCAATTAAGATTTGCTTTATATAGTTGGGTGCTCCCGTGTTTGATGCATACATATTTATGAGTGTTACCTCTTCCTCTTGAATTTTTCACCTAACCAGCATAAAGTGGCCTTCTTTAATTACCTTGATCAGTCTTGGTTGAAGTTGAGACTGTCTGAGAATAGGATTGCTACCTCTGCTTTTTTTGAGGTGCTAGGCATGTAATATTGTGTTCCATCCTTTAACTTTCAGCCTATGAATGTCTTTATGTGCTAAATGTATTTCTTTTATACAGCATACTGCTAGATTTTGCTTTCTAATGCACTCTGCCAGTCTATTTCTCTTAATTGGTGAATTGAGTCCATTTACATTGATGGTTATAATTGAAATGCAT
Organism: Octodon degus; assembly: GCF_000260255.1. NCBI lineage: Eukaryota > Metazoa > Chordata > Mammalia > Rodentia > Octodontidae > Octodon > Octodon degus. Next base: position 83,356 of record NW_004525092.1, read on the forward strand.
TGACTTACAATTGACATGTTGTTTAACTGTTGTTGTTTACTCCTTTTTCTCCTGAGTTTAACTGCTTGCCCCATTTAGTTGGCTGCTTCTGATCTCTTTTTTGGAGCTGGGATCATTTTGGTCTCTCTCTAGAACATCTTTCAGTAGACTGTGTAAGGATGGCTTTGTCATCATGAAATTCTTTACCTGTTCTTTTCCATAAAAGTATTTCACTTCTCCATCAATCTTGAAAGAGAGTTTTGCAGGATATGATAGTCTGGTCCTGAATTTGTTTTCATAGAGAACCTGAAGTACTCTGCTCCATGCTCTTTTTGCCCTCATGGTTTGTGGAGAAGTTGGCCCTAATTCTGATGGGTTTTCCTTTGAATGTGATCTGCTTCTTTTCCCTAGTGGCTTTCAGTGTATTATTCTTGTGCTAAATTTCTGGGATCTTTACTATTACATGTCTAGGTGTATTTCTAATTGGGTTCAGGTTACTTGGTGTTATATATGCTTTGGTTACCTGAATGTCAGATTGTTTCCTCATATTTGGGATGTTTTCTACTATTACTTCTGCCCATATTTTTTCAATGTTATTTGTATTGACTCCTTCTTTCTCATTGATGCCTATTAGTCTCAAATTGTTAATCTTTGCATCATCTTGCAAGTGATGGATTGTTTTTTCCTGCGTCCTAGCTGTTTTTAAGAGATCCATTCTTACTTTTTCACTAGCTGCACCAGTGTCTTCAAGATCTGAAACTCTGTCTTCACTTTCACTTAAATGTTTTTGCAAGCTTTTGTTTGAGGTTTTAATTTCCTCTATATCTCTTTGACTCTCCTTCTTGCTATCTATTTCTTTCCTGTATTGCTCATTCAAGTAATCTGTCATTTTTCTAATCTCCTGTATATTTTTTATCAATGTCTTCTTTAGAAGCATTTATTAATACTTTTACTGCATTGTTTTATTCAGTTTGTGTTTCCTCCCTATATTTCTGTAGTTGATTCTTTTCTTCAGATGCTATGAATTCTGAGAATTCTTTTCTCATATCAGAAAATTCTACTATGAGTTCCTCTATACCTTTCTGCTGTTGCTTATTTACTATTGACACTATGAATTTGTACATTTGAGCTGAGCTAATAGAGAAGAATTCTGCTCTGAGTTCCTCTATGAGTTTCTGCTGTTGCTTATTTACTATCAATGCTATTAATTCATACAATTGAGCTCAGCTAGTGCCATCTGCACTTGTTCCGAGGGGGCATTGGGTTTCGTCCATATGTTTCTGCATTTGATTCTTTACTGCAGAGGTTATTAATTTAGGGATTCTTTTTCATTTCCATTCTGAAATGGAATGGTTCATTGATTTCAGCTGTGTGATTCCCAATTTGTTCTGTGTTAGTGTCCTCTGCACTTGTTAGGTGTGGGCTTGGGTGGTTAGATTTCATTTTGCTCCTTCTCATTGGCATTTTGTGTAGCACTGTCTTCTGACCTTTGTTGTAGAGCTTTGGTGAAGTTATAGCCTTATCAACTAGGGAAATTCAGGTGCAGATCTACTAGATCAGATATATCCGGCTGTGCCTTGCTTGAATCTGGCTGCTTTGCTCAGCTCCTTCCTGCTGCTGTCCTTGGGAGTCAACCTGTTGTGCCCCTCTGGCAAGACGTTCTGCTTCTGGGCTAGCTGAATGGTTCTGTCTCCTACTCTTTCTTTAGTGATTGCAGCTGCAGAGTTTCACCTCAGGTGAAACTCTCTATACCAGGCCTCAGATGAGTCTGGACTGGACAAGGTTGAGTAAAGGGTAGAGGCAGCTCTCCCACACACTCACTGGGTCCGGGCTAGGACTGGATCTGGGGGACCCCAGATCACGGCAGAATTTCTCACTGGGCGGGCAGTGAGGGATGTGCTGTGGATTGTTATGGGGCCCGAAAGGGGGTGGAAGTGGGTCTCACCCACACTGCACCTGGTCTGGGACCAGCAGATCCTCCCTGCACTGGGTAGTGGGAAGTTCTCCCACACACTCACCTTGCCTGGGCTAGGACTGAATCTGGGGTTTCCCCAAAAGTGGCAGAAATTCCTACTCGGCGGTCTGGGTGGGAGAGGTTCTGCGGAGTGATCATGGGGGTCCCAAGGGTGTGGAAGAGGTTCTCGTGCGCACTGCGCTGGGCTGGGACCTGCAGATCCCTTGGCGCAGGGTAGGTGGGAGCTCTCCCACACACCCACCTGGCCTGGGCTAAGATTGGATCTGTGGGTCCCTAGAATGCGGCAGAGATTCTCACGGGAGGTCAGTGTGGGGGTGTGCTGTGGTGTGTAGGGAATGCCCCCAAGAAGGTGGAAGAGGGTCTCACCTATTCTGCACCTGGGCTGGGACCGGAAGGTTCCCCTGGCGCAGGGTAGTAGGAAGTTCTCATGCACACTCACAGGGCCTGGGTTAGGACTGTGGAAAGTGCAGTTTTGTAACAGTAGTGAAGGAGCTTCTGCAGGTCAATGTAAGGGATCAATGAGACTAAAATACCATTAGTAAAGCAGCACAGATCCATGAATCTGCTTGGCTCTGTAAAAATCACTAGAAATGACAAATATCCTTGACAGCAAAACTGACATTAAGGGAGCCAATACTCTGTCTGCCTCTGTAGTAAACAAATACCTTGGAGCATAAAAAGAGACATAAAATATGTAGTAAATGAGCTTGTTAGCTAAGAATGTAAAATAAAATAATATAAAATGTTACTTGTAGTTTTTGGTATTATCTAATTAATGTGCATTTTCTTTGCAGTAGTTAAAAGATAATTCTCTAAAATAATACAAAATTTAAATAATTCATTCACTCTGCATTGCTAGATCTTGAGTCATACAGAATTCATAGTCTCCTTACTTAACAACATTTTTTCTACTCATTCGTTAGTCAAGGGTTTTAGGTACTATATTTCCCTTGAAGAACAGAATATCAAGGAGTGTTTGTAAAATATTTTTAGAATAGTACACAATTCAAATTTATATATATTTAAATATTCTTCTGCATTGCTTAAAGGAAAACTCCAAAAATAGCACAAAGAATCCTATATACTCTTCACTGAACTTTCTTCTTGCATACCTATGGCATATGTATGCAAACTAAGAGTTCAATCTTGACACAATACTTTCAAATAAAAGCTTTATTTAAATTTGACTCTTGGGCCCATGAGATAGCTCAGTGGACTAAAGCACCTGCTCAGGCAAGCTTAGACAAGCTCAGGGACTACACTTCGATCCCTGGCATTAGAAACCATGCCAATCCAACCCCCAGGACTGACTGAGCCATCCACAGATTCTATGCATGGTGGGGCATGCCTGTAATGCCACCACTGGGAGGCTGAAAATGTGAGCATCACTATGAGTCTGAACTGCATAGTGAGACTCCATAAAAACCAAATACATGTGAGAATAAAAAGGTGAAAATTTTACACATTAACTGCTATTTTCAAAAAAATTGGTGAAAAATATTAGTACAATCACCTCAGCCATCCTGTATATGTACTTGCATATCTTTCCTCTACCTTTCTTCTTATGTTTTCTCCTTTCTCTCTTAGTAGTTCTTTAATCCTTAAGTTCTGTTTCTTTCCATTTCACTATATCTGCTATACCATTCTGGTTTTATTTTTTCTTTTAGGTTCTTACACTAGGGAGATTATGATATTTACACATGTGGGTTTGATTTATTTCACTTATCAGTATAGCCTCTAGTTGCATCCACTTACCTATGAAGACTTCAAGTTTCTATTTCTTTATAGCTGAATAATACTCCATAGTACAAAAATACTGCATCTTTTTCTTCCATTTTTCCAGTGATGAACATTTTGTATGCTGATATCTGCCATTTAAGCAACTACATTGAGGACAGCAATGTGTAAAACAAAAACGATGGTTGAATACCTGTTATCTTGGTCTTCTAGACAGGCACTGTTTCTAATGTCATATCAGTTATTACTATACTCTTTAAAGTAATTTTTAAAAAAAATTAAAAATACGAAACAAAGAGACAAGGATAAAAACTTAAGGTTTCTTGAAAGCAAGTGGTAATATGCAATCATATGTCCAATCTTACATAACTATATCTGTTAATCTGAGCAGCACATTTGACAATAAAAATAGATGACGTATCAACCATTGTTAATCAGCTATTCTTGTTTTTAAAATATGTAACATATGCATTGTTGTATATTACCGTTTCTGTCTTTGCTTCCAATTTTTAATCTTGCTTTTGTTTTTACTTTTCAAAGTAAAGTAAAATTGAAATTAAAACGAACAAATTAATTAACTAATTAATTAATTCGAGTATTTTTCCCACTGGTGCTCCTTTTCAATACTAAATCCAAGTCAGGATTATATAAGCATGTCTCTTTAACTTTCTGCAATCTGTGGCAGTTATTGGGTCTTCTGTATGACTTTAAAATTTGGGAGAGTACTGGTCAGGTATTTCCTCAAGTACTGTACACACAAATCCTCTATTTGATGTTACTTGATGTGCCCTTATGGTTAGAATGAGCTTATAAATATTTTAAGATTGTAAATAGAACAAAGTGCCTATCATGAATTACAAAAACTTTCTATCACTAAGCTACATCCCAGGCTTTCAAATTTTATTTCAGTGGAAGAAAGGTCTCACAGTGTTGCTCCATCTGGCCTGAGATGTGCGATCCTCTTGCCTCAGCCTCTTGAGTTAAAATTACAGGAATATGCCACTACATTCAGCTGGAGTTTTAAATAGAATACCATAGAAGAGTTGTGCCCATCTTAGTGCAACAAACAGGGAGCACTTCATAGTAACCTTGATCTCTTAGTTAAGCTCATGTCTTCCAGATATCCCCACTGTTAATTCACTATTTTTAATTTATAATCAATACATATTTGGAGGAAAAGAGTTTGAATTAATAGCTTGTCTTCTTAAAATTTTAACATACTAGTTTCAATATTCACCAATGTATTATATGAAATTAGCTTGAGAATGAATTTGTGCAACAACTACCATAATGGCCATAATGGAATAAAAACTGGTCCTCTAATTTGTACCACTATGAACACTTAGACATTCATTATGGGGTCCAGGGAGAAGGCTTAGTGAAATGAGCACTTCCCTGGCAAGCGCAAGCACCTGAATTCAATCCCCAGTTCCGAAAAAAAAAAAAAATTCCTTATGGCCTTTGGGATATAGTGCTGCCATAAATTTATTTTCTAAAATTGTGCACTTTGGGCCTTGGGACACTTTTTTGGGTTAACTACTATGTTCTTTGAGATAATATCATCCTTCTTAAAGAAAACACTTTCTTAGTTCCTTATATGAAGATTTTCCTTATTCTTCCTAACCCAGATCAAGAATCATTATTCCCTAGATTCCTGGTTTTTGTACTGAAAAGTACCATTAAAAAGCCAGGATCTGCGTATTTATTATTGTTAGAATGTCTTTTCTCATCTTCTCATAGGATTAAATGGGGTATACATAAACATAAGCACACACACACACACACACACACACACACACACAGAAAAATCCCCATACAACTCTATAGCCAAAAAGAATCAGCTTCCCAAAATGTAAATATCCAGTCCAAAAATGGGCATCTGAGTTGAATATACACTTCCCAGAGAAAGCAATACAAGTAGCAAATAAATATATGAAAAATGTTCAATATGATTGATCGTTCAAGAAATGCAAGTTAAAACAACACTGAGATTCCAACTCACCCCAGAAAGAATGGTTATCATCAAGAAGTCAACCAATAATAAATGCTGGAAGGGCAGTAGGTAAAAAGGAACCCTTCTCTACTGTTGGCAAGAGTGTAGACCAATACAACCACTGTGGAAATCAGAGTGAATATTACTCAAAAAATAGAATTAGAGGTCCTATTCAACCCAGCCATTCTCCTGAGTACTTTTCCAGAAATGAAAACATCATTCCACAGCATATTATGTGCACTTATATTTATAACAGCATAATTTATCATAGCTAAATCTTACAAGCATCCCAAATGCCCATCAACTGAGGAATAGATAAATAAAATGTGTTTTTAATGTGGTATTTTTATACAATGGAGTGTTATTCACCTATAAAAAGGATAAAGTTGAGGCTTTTTTGGTAAATAGACACAACTAGAGATCTTACTCTTAAGTGAAATAAATCAGATCTACATGTGTAAACATTGTATTGTCTCCTTAGTGTAAGAACCTGAAACAGTCAATAAAATCTGAATTGTGCAACAGATACTGAGAAAAGGGAATGAACATGTTCAAAAGGAAGGAATTACTGAGTCAAGAAGAAGGATAAAAGAGGGTGTGGGGAAAAGAAAGATGTATGTATATAAGCAGAATAGTTTGGACAACTGTACCATGGATTTCTGCTGAACTATGGAAATGAGTAGTTAATGGTTATTTTGTCTTTTTGTTTTTAGTTTTTTTCTCTTTCTCCCCTTTCAATTTCTTATAACTTTTTTCCTTTTTCTTTCTTCCAATTTTTATGCACATATCTTATAATATTGAGAACTAATTTAAAGACAACTCATAAATACTGTGAAATTCATCTTTTTTCATCTTTTATTTAGTGAAATTCTGTATCATTTGTATTTGTTTCTGTTTTAATACTACTTTGTACTCTCTTTAAAAAAATAGATGAAGAATTGTATAACTGAGGATCTGCTTTTTGAGCTTTTCCACCAGGCTGGGCCAGTAATAAAGGTGAAAATTCCAAAAGATAAGGACGGTAAACCATAACAATTTGCATTTGTGAATTTTAAACAGGGAGTTTCTGTTCCTTATGCAATGAATCTACTTAATGAACTCAGACCTTTTGGAAGGCCCATAAAAATTCAGTTTAGATCAGGAAGCCATCATGCTTCATAGGACATCAACTTATATCCCCAGCATTATGTTGGAAATTCAAGTCCTACTTCTACATCTCCTAACAGCACATATGAAAGGACTGTGGTTAACACGTTGCCATTAATACAGATATTTCAGAGATCCTTTTCTTCTTCAGAAAATTACCAGAGACAATTAACAATGTTTTGTGACAGATGCCCTATGGAGGGAATTGGCTTTCCACATGTGGAGCAATCAGGGATACACTGCCATCACAGTATAAATGCCAACAGAATTCTCATCCCTGTCTAACGGGCAGACATTATAGCCGAAAACACCACTACACTGATCGTGGGTCTGACCACCATTACAGAGGAAGCAGAGAAGAGTTCCTCTATGAAGAAAGGAGTCATGATGCCTGGAACCGTGATTATGATAACAGAAGGGACAGTGGTAGGGAAGGAAAATGGTGCTCATCTTGACACTAACAAGTATTAAAAGGACATTGTTATTTAGAGTCATTGTAGGCTCTTCTGACTAAATAGAGCTGAAAATATTTTTGAAAAACTTTACAGAGCAGCTTTTCAAGTTGCCATATTAAAAAAGATCTACAATGAAAATTTAATACAGAAATGAAAAGAATGTAGTTCTAGTTTTATTCCACTAAAAACCTTTCACCTCAAGGTTTTATGAAGAGGAAAGTATTTTATTCAAAAGAAAGTGCCACAGTTCCTAACCACTTAGACAGCTTCAGAAGGGTGAACTGTATAACAAACATGATTAAAAAATAATATAATATTTAAATTCTGAAAAAAATAAAA